>NC_134353.1:847005428-847182928 GCF_048569485.1 Anomaloglossus baeobatrachus
ACAACATGAAGTGGGGGTGATGAAAAGACTTCCATATGCTGTTATTTTGGGAAGAGACTTGCCCCTGTTCTGGACATTATGTGGGAGGCGACCTAGCCCTCCGAGGTGTATGTTTGAAAAAGGCCCTGAGCCGGACGACCCCGACTCAGGGATACCTGCCGTAGGGGTCACCAGTATAGGGACAGAGTGTAACCCTGCCAGGTTCCCCCTAGAGGTAATGGCAGGAGAGGTTGAGCCACCCGAGGCAATGAGGAGTTGAACGTGTCTCCAGATAATTTCGGAACAGCACAGCTCCGGGACCCCACATTGGCTCCTGGACGTGGAAATGTACAGGTAATTGATGGGGTACCCCAGCGGCCTGGTGCCAGGCTGGAAACTCCCTACATGGCTCTAAAGCGAGAGTTGCTCTATCGGGTTGATACAATCCGGGGGGAAATAGTGTAACAGTTGGTGGTCCCTCAGCCGTACCGCTGTCAGACCTTGGAATTGGCTCATAAACACCTAATGAGTGGGCACCTAGGTGAAGAGAAAACGCGGGAACGCATGTTTCAGCGGTTTTACTGGCCAGGGGTCGGCGCAGAAATTAAGAGGTTCTGTGAGTCCTGCCCAGTTTGTCAGTTGACCGCACCAACGCACCGTTTCCGTAGTCCTCTGATACCTTTACCCATTATAGAGGTGCCTTTTGAGCGGATTGCTATGGATCTGATCGGACCCATTGTAAAATCAGCCCGTGGTCACCAGCACATCCTGGTAGTGATGGATTACGCGACACGTTATCCGGAGGCCATTCCACTACGTCACACCTCGGCGAGGCTTATTGCTCGGGAGTTGTTTGCTATGTTCTGTCGCGTGGGGTTACCCAAAAAAATCCTGACCGATCTGTGCACTCCCTTTATGTCTAAAATTACAAAGGAACTGTGCAAACTCCTCCAGATCAAGCAGCTACGCACGTCGGTGTACCATCCCCAGACTGATGGTCTAGTGGAACGTTTTAATAAAACTCTGAAGGCTATGTTGAAAAAGGTGGTCTCTAAAGAGGGGAAAGATTGGGACATGTTATTGCCCTATTTAATGTTCGCTATCCGCGAGGTCCCACAATCTTCCACCGGGTTCTCGCCATTTGAGTTACTGTATGGCAGACATCTGCGGGGACTGCTGGATATAGTTAAGGAAACTTGGGAACAGGAGCCCACCCCTCCCAAAAGCACAGTGGAATACGTTATGGGTATGCAGGATCGTATCATGGCAATAATGCCCATTGTTAAAGAGCATTTGCTGGATGCTCAGGCAGCCCAAAGTACTCAGTATAATAGAAAGACCTCCATCAGGTCTTTTAAATCGGGAGATCGTGTCTTAGTCCTAATACCTACTGCAGAAAGTAAGTTCTTAGCCAAATGGCAAGGTCCCTATGAGATCCGGGAGAAAGTGGGGGAAGTAAACTATAAAGTGTATCAGCCAGGTAGAAGAAAACCAGAGCAAATCTACCATGTAAACCTGCTGAAGGCGTGGAAAGACAGGGAATGTATGGTGGCTGATGCAACGTTGGACCTAACCTTTTCAGGTGCCTTGACAACAACAAAGGAGGAGTCCCCTGATGATGAATTGGGAGTAAGGATAGGGGATTCTCTCTCAAAACAGCAGAGACGGGAGTCTCGGAGATTAGTGCAGCGGAATACGGATGTGTTCTCAAGCCTACCCGGCCGAACAACCGTAATCCACCATGATATTGTCACCGAGCCTCAAGTAAGGGTACGCCTGAGGCCATACCGGGTACCAGAGGCTCGTAGGCAAGCCATTGCGGAGGAGGTAAAAAAGATGCTCCAACTAGGGGTTATTGAAAAATCCACGAGCAAATGGGCCAGTCCCATTGTGCTGATCCCGAAACCAGACGGTTCTTTAAGATTCTGTAATGACTTCCGAAAGTTAAATGAGGTATCGAAGTTTGATATGTATCCCATGCCCAGGGTCGACGAGCCGATAGAGAGACTGGGACGGGCCCAGTACTTCACGACTCTCGATCTCACTAAAGGTTACTGGCAGGTGCCGCTGACAGAGGCGGCAAAAGAAAAGACCGCTTTTGTCACGCCAGGGGGGCTCTATCACTATGTCGTCTTGCCATTTGGTTTACATGGGGCTCCGGCCACGTTTCAGAGATTAATGGACATAGTGTTAGAACCCCATCAACCATATGCCTCCGCATATTTGGATGACATCATCATCTATAGCATTGACTGGAGCACCCACTTATCTCAGGTACAAGCGGTAGTGGATTCGCTCAGAGCGGCTGGTCTGACGGCGAATCCAAGCAAATGTGCTATGGGTCTCAAAGAAGCCCGTTACTTGGGGTATGTGATAGGCCAAGGGGTTATCAAGCCACAAGTAAACAAAATCGAAGCCATTCAAAACTGGCCTCGTCCCCTTACCACAAAACAGGTAAGAGCCTTTCTGGGTATAATGGGGTATTACCGACGATTCATACCCAATTTTGCTGGACGGTCGGCGCCTTTGTCCGATCTTTTAAAAGGGAAGAAGTCGGTCATGGTCCACTGGAATACACAAGCAGAGGAAGCCTTTCAGGTGCTAAAGGTAGTCCTATGTGGTCAGCCTGTCCTTGTCAACCCTGACTTTCAAAAGGAGTTTATAGTACAGGCAGATGCCTCTGAGGTGGGTCTGGGTGCGGTTCTGTCCCAGGAGGTAGGTGGAGAAGAGCACCCGGTCACCTATTTGAGTAGAAAACTCACCCCGGCAGAGAAGAACTATAGCATAGTGGAGAAGGAGTGCCTGGCCATAAAATGGGCTCTGGAATCCCTACACTACTACCTGCTGGGGCGACACTTTCGCCTGGTGATAGACCACTCCCCTTTGGTCTGGATGAGGAATGCTAAGGAGAGAAATGCTAGAGTCACCAGGTGGTTTCTCTCCTTGCAGAACTTTCACTTTTCTGTGGAACACCGGGCTGGTAGGTTGCAGGGCAATGCGGATGCCCTGTCCAGAGGTCCCTGTATGTTGGCAAAAGTTCAACCCCGCCCGTTTGAACTGAGGGGGGGGGATATGTGAGGCAGTGACAGGGGTAATATTTGAAGACCGCTATGTGTCCCCCAGAATGTGTCTGGAAACCCTCTGAGTTTGCTATAGCTATTACTGGGAGTATAGCACAAAGGGTAACAGGGAGACAGATCCCTCCTCCCAGTCCAGGTTTTGTAGCAATCCTCATGTCCGGCATTTTCATTTAAACTCATGCAGAGCACAGCAGGGTGTGTCTCAGTTGAGAGCCAGGCTTGGTGAAGCTAACACACGCGGTGTGAGCTGGGCTGGCTCTGTGTGGAGTGAACACAGGCCAAGAGTGTCAGCCTAGGAGAACCTTATACAGATCCCTGCGGTTATCGGGGTCCTAAGGTAACAAGACTTTTTGATGCAAAGAATTTGTCTATATGCACCGGTTGTGATCCGGAAGAGACTTTGACTGTGGGAAATTGGATCTATTTATGCTGCAACAATAAATAGACTGTTGGTGTGAACACGCTGCTGCCTCACGTTTTTGTCCAAACAACGCTGCTACCTCACAATATATATATATATATATATATATATATATATATATATATATATATATATATATATATATATATATATATATATATATATATATATATATATATATATATATATATATATATATATATATATATATATATATATATATATATATTACATACACACACATATACACATACATATACAGCAATATAAGCAGTAAAAAAAAAAGCGGCAAAAAACAAATAGCTTTTTTTTTACTGGCAATAGATCAGGTTTTTGCAGCAGCAAAAAACCCAATGTGTGAACGTTGCCTGAGACTAATGTCCGCCAATCCCGCTGTTATTGACAAGTTCTGTTGATATTGAATGTGTATAGGGGTACCTGATGTTCCCTCGACCTCATATTCACTATCATTATGTCCGTTTTTGGACTGTTGAAGCTTCTGTCCTGGCGATGGCTTTCTCGTAGAGAACATGCGAGCGCTCAGTAGAGCGAATGTCAGTGTATGGGAGGATCAGCGTTTGTCTGACAGCTATTTATACTGATAACCAGTGGCAAACCTGCTATTCATGGAGGGGATAGTTGCCTAGTATTACATATGTGCACCGATAAGGCTTGTATGAGACACCAGTTGCACAGATAAGTGTAGTGCACAGTGTCCGGCGTACATACGGGGAGTGGTGGCTTTAACATTCCCTGTTATGTAGACGTCGTTTTTCAGTATTCAACTTATTATAATCTCAGGCTGGATTACAATACATAGGTGACACAAATTATGTCATTCACAATAGGTAATGAACACAGCTCTCCTCCTTCCCCCTCCCTGCACAATGACCTCTGCACAGGACCCAGAACAAGCCTTGAAAACTCCTCCACGGAAGTCAATGTACATCTGTGGTCTACAGACTCCTATGGTCCATGTGGCTGCTGTAAAGCATGTCCGGATACCAGGAGGTGATAGACAGAAAGGCATAATCTACAATCAGGATATAAAGGCCATGTTCACACCTGGATCTGGAATTCTTTTTGTCTTTTCCATTTTTAGAAACAAAGAATTAAATGAGGTGTCCCAAATTCTTAAATGGATAAAACTGCAAAGGACTTGTAAAAACAAGAAACTTTACAAATGACCTCTTATTAAAAATCCTCTCCGCACCCAAAAGCTGAGGGATTCTAAATATTATAGAGTACAGATCATTGCCCCGGTCACCTGCCACCTGAGTGTGGGGTTATTTAGGTAAGAAACATGCATTGTTGGCAGGCTCTATGCTTTATTTCATGCTTGTCCTGCTGTGGAGGTTGTCAGATCAGCCTCGGTGCCCGTGTGCTACAGAGGCAAAGTTACCTCTGCTAGTAGCCTGGCAGAGAGGTCCAGGCTGTAAATCTACATGAACGCACAAACGCCCGAGAAAGCAAAACACACCGGATGATACTTATATATATTGTGGCTAATAGCCTGGTAGAAAGGTCCCAGCTGTAAATCTGCACGAGCGCACAACGCCAAAGAGCAGGGGGCCAGGAACACAACGGTACGGAAGATAAAGGGATGTTCTAAGGCCCACAACGGATCTGTTACATACAGTTGAAACCAAAAGAAGTTTCCTATAAAGACACATCTGCAGGTTTTCCTCATTATCTGACATGAAATCATAATAAATCTTTACCGTTTTAGGTCAGTTAGGAACCAAAATTATTTATATTTGCCAAATGCTAGAATTATGAGAGAGAGAGAATGTATTAAGGCATTTTTATTGCTTTCTGTAAAGTCAAACGTTTACATACATTTCATCAGTATTTGGTACCATTGCCCTTGAACTGTATGACTTGGGTCAACATTTAGGATCTCCTTCCACAAGCTTCTCACAATATTTGGTAGGAATTTGGGCCCATTCCTCCTGACAGAAATGGTGTCACTGAGCCATGTTTGTTGCCTTGCTCGCACCTGTCTTCTCAGCTTTGCCCATAAAATTTCAGTAGGATTGACATCAGGGTTTTGTGATGGCCACTCCAAAACATTGACTTTGTTATCCTTAAGCCACTTTCTAACCAGTTTGGCAGTATGCTTCAGGTCATTGTCCATTTGGAAGACCCATTTCTACCCAAGCTTTAAGTTCCTGGCTGATGTCTTGAGATGTTTCTGCAGTATTGCCACAATCTTCTTTCCTCATTCTTTCCTCATGATTCCATCTATTTTGTGAAGTGCACCAGTCCCTCCTGCAGCAAAACAACCCCACAACATGATGCTGCCGCCCCCAAGTCTCACAGTTGGGATGGTGTTCTGAGGCATCAAAAGCTTCTCCCTTCTTCCTCCAAAGGTAATGATGGTCATTATGGCCAAACCGTTCAATTTTAGTTTATTCACACCACAAGATATGTCGCCATAAAATTAAGGTCTTTCTTCCAGTGTGCATTTGCAAACATTAATCTGGCTTTTTTGTGTTTCTTTTGGAGTAATGGCTTCTTCCTGGCAGAGTGGCCTTTCAGCCTATGTTGATTCAAAGGAAACCTGATGATTCACCTCTTCCGACAAGCCTACAACCTGCAATAACCCTCAGTCTGATATAGTGCCGCACAACCATCTCTACCCTCACCTACTGTACCCTCACCCATCCCTTGTAGACTGTGAGCCCTCGCGGGCAGGGTCCTCTCTCCTCCTGCACCTGTCTGTAACTTGTTTTGTTTAAGATTATTGTACTTGTCCCTACTATGTGTACCCCTTTTCACATGTAAAGCGACATGGAATAAATGGCGCTATAATAATAAATAAATAAAATAATATTGTGTAATTATCCACAATTTCACTGTGGATAATTACACGATATTACCAGCTTCCGCCAGCATCTTCACAAGGGCTTTTGCATTTGTTCTTGGGCTGATATGCACGTCTTATCAAAACATCTCTCGTACAAAGAACCGATCTCCTTCCTGATGGCTGGACATTCCCATCTTGTTTGTACTTGTGTATAATTGTTTGTACAGATGAACAAAGTACCTTCAGGTATATGAAATTTACACCCAAGGATGAACCAGACTTGTGCAAGTCCACAATGCTCTTCCAGAGATCTTGGCTCATTTCTTTTGACTTTCCCATAATGCTACACAAAAAAAGCAGTGTGTTTAAGGTATGCATTAAAATAAATCCATAGGTGTGTCTCTAATTAACTCAGATGTTACCAATAAGCCTATCAGAAGCTTCCAAAGACATGACTGCATCATATGGGCTGTCCCATATTGTTTAAAGGCATAGTACTCAGTGTATGTAAACTTTTGACATTACAGAAAGTAATAAAAATGCCTTACAACATTCTGGTAATTCTAATTGACTTAAAATGGGAAAGGTTTATTCTGGTCTCATGTCAGAGAGAAACACGCAGATGGATCTAAGGGTACCGTTACACTAAGGGTCGCAACCAGCGATCCCACCAGCGATCTGACCTGGCAGGGATCGTTGGTGCATCACTACATGGTCGCTGGTGAGCTGTTAATCAGGCAGATCTCCACAAGGATCAGAGATCAGCCACCAGCGACCTGTGTAACGACACTGTGCTTCGTAACCATGGTACACATCGGGTTACTAAGCAAAGCGCTCTGCTTGGATACCAGATATGTAGCTTGGTTACCAGCTTACCGCAGGCTGTCAGAAGCCGGCTCCCTGTACATTCAGATCGTTGCTATCCCACTGGGAAGCACACATCGCTGTGTTTGACAGCGGGAGCCAACGACCAAAAAATGGTTTAGGACATTCAGCAACGACTGGCGACCTCACAGCAGGGGCCAGGTCGTTGCTGGATTTCACACACAGCAACATCGCTAGCAAGATCGCTGTTGCGTCACAAAAACCATGACTCAGCAGCGATGTCGCTAGAGATGTCGCTTAGTGAGACATGGCCTTAAGCACAGATGTGAACATAGCCCTAAAAAAAAAGCAAATATCACTATCTGATTCAAATCAACTAAAAGAAAAAAAGTCTAGGTTATCATTCTGGCTCTCCTAGACGTAGTACTAGTAACCATGTTGCACATGTCAGTGCATTTCTCGTACAAGAAAAAAGGTCCAAGTTTCACCAATATTTTTGACTAGATTTTCATCAGTGTCCGAGTTTGATCAGCTTTCAAAACTTTCTGCATCTTCTATTTTATCAGTCTACGAAAAACAGACGGCACTCTGAAAAAATTGGATAGCACTCGGATGCCATGTCAATGGAGTCAGTTTTTGATGGATCCATAGGCCTCATGCACACGCTGCATTTTTTGCTGCATGTTTGCCACGTTTCAGGTGCAGTTTTGGTACCAAAACTGCATGCGTTTCCTTCCCTAGCAAAGTCTATGAGATTTCATTTTTGATGTGCACACGTTGCAGTTTTTTGGGCTGCATCTTTATCGTGAGCACAAGTCTTTCTGAATTTGCACGGAGCACTTAGGCTTTCACACATCCGTTTTTTCCCATCAGGCACGATCCAGCAAAAAAAACGGATCCGTCGCATCAGTTTTTTCCATGCGTTCCTTCAGTTTGACGGATCCGTTGTGATACTTAGCATGCTCAGTTCTAAAAAATGGATCTGTCTTGGATTCTGTCATATGTCGGATGACGACGAATCTGGCGCCAATAGGCTTCCATTATACAACATGCCAGACGGCACTGAATTTAGCGTGGTCCGTTTTTTTGCCGGAGACAAAAAACGTTGCAGCTGCGTCCTTTCCGGCAGCCGGACGAAGAAATTACGCCAGATCCGGCGGACGCCGCATGCAACACAAGGCATCTGTATTTCGCCGGATTGTGCCTGATGGCAAAAAACGAATGTGTGAAAGCAGCCTAAGTCTGCAAAAAAATCAGTCATGTGAAGAGCCCCATAGACTATCATAGGTACGAGTGACACATATGGAAAACACAGATAGCGTAAGTGACAAACTGACATGTGAAGTAGCACGAAATGTTACATCCGTACAACACCCTTACATTACATAACTGCACAGACTATTTCACAAAAAGCGGAAAGTAAGGATTGTGTCATCGCTGCAGAAAGTTTGGCTGATGACTTTGCAGATAGTCCGCAGTATGTTCCTCACACTAAAAGCATAAAATAAGGAACGTCGGTCACAGTGAATATAGATATAAGGCCCCATGCGCACGCTGCAGTTTTTGATGGGTTTTTGGTGACTTAAATGCATGCTTTTCGTTCCCCAGCAAAGTCTATGAGATTTCAGATTTGCTGAGCACACGTTGCTCTTTTTTGGCTGCAGTTTTGTGGTGACCACAAAATTTCAGCATGTCAATTCTAAGGCTATGTGCACACTTGTGTTTTTTTTCAGCACGGAAAAAAAACGCACCCTTTGGCAGAGGGGAGAATTGTAAACAATGCGTTTTGGAAAAACGCATCAAAACCGCATGCGTTTTTCGTGCGTTTTCCATGCGTTTTCCATGAGTTTTCTTCAGGTGCGTTTTTGACCACATGATCCAGTGACAGTGCCACAGTACATCCAGTACACAGTGCCAGCCTTCCTGCAGAGATGTGTGTTGTCCATGGGAGAACGCAGCTGCCCATGCCCACGATTTGGGTTCAGGCTGCTGTGGACTTTAGCTCTATTCTACCTGCAGAGAACACTCTTGTCTCCGCAGCATAAATTGACATGCTGAGGCTCGGGAAGCTGCGCCACAGGTCAGTTTAAGCTGCGGAGAAGAGAAGCACAGAGGGCATGGGATTTCTAAAAATCCTTCCACTGTGCTTCTACTGCACAACGCAGCGTTATGGATGCAGGGAAAATACTCTGCGCCCATAACGCTGCAATCCCTGATTGTGGGCACACAGCCTAAAATGTGTCAATGGATGTCAAACATATATATATATATATATATATATATATATATATATATAACGTCCCACCCCCCTGGATATTCTAAGCTGGCGCCCTTTAGTGCCTTTCATGTGGCACTAAAGGGTGCCTAGCCTTGTATTTAGCCCAAAAAAAAATAATTAAAATAAATGGCGTAGGGTCCCCCCTATTTTTGATAGCCAGTCAGGGTAAAGCAGACAGCTGTAGCCTGCAAACCACAGCTGACAGCTTCATCTTGTCTGGTGATCAATTTGGAGGGCTCCCCAAGCTGTTTTTTTTGTTTTTTTTTATAAATAATTAAAAAAAACAAAACATGGGGTCCCCCCCAAATTAGATCACCAGCCAAGGTGAAGCTGACAGCTGGGGTCTGGTATTCTCAGGATGGGAAGAGACATGGTTATTGGACTCTTCCCAGCCTAAAAATAGCAGGCCACAGCCGCCCCAGAAGTGGCGCATCCATTAGATGCGCCAATCCTGGCGCTTCGCCCCAACTCATCCCGCACCCTGGTGCGGTGGCAAACGGGGTAATAAATGGGGTTGATACCAGATGTGTAATGTCACCTGGCATCAAGCCCAGCAATTAGTGATGTTACGGCGTCTATTTGATACCAGACATAACTAATTGACAGTAATAGCAAAAAAAATTGACAACCAAAAAAACATTTATCTGAAAAAACAGTCCCCAAAAACATATCCTCATTCACCAATTTATTTAAAAAGAAAAAAAATTGGGTCCGCATTATCCATTTTTGATGTCCCACGTCGCATCTGGACCTTCTAGAATATGGGGGGCACGCTCAGGGAACGTGTCCCCCATTTTCTAGTAGTGCAGACCCTCCATTTGAGGAGAGTGGGTGCAAAGAATCTGCACCCACTCTCCCCGGGTCACAGCTGCACACACAGTGCCGAGCAGCAGCCAGCGCAGCTCACACTGAACAACAGGAAGCCGTCAGATGCTCGGCGCGCACTGTGAAGGAGGAGGGGGCCGCGGGGGATCAGCGCTGTGACAGGTACGGGGGTTACCGGGGGACACCGGAGGACACCGGGGGTTATAGGAGGTGACCTGGCAGGGCCTGGGGAGCAGTTTTCTGTCACATGTGTTATTGCACATGCGACAGAAACAGAGGAGTAGGGCGGCCGGTGCGCTGCTGTGCGCGCGGCCATGTTGGATTTTCGGGAGGGGGTCGGGGGTCGGGGCAGGCACTTTGGCAACACCGGGGGCTTTCCTGAACTTTGCCAGGAAGTGAGGTCAACAGGAAACCTCTTGACCTCACTTCCAGATAAATGCCTGCGTTCTGTATGCCGACAAAGCCCGCGGACCGCAACAAAAAAGCAGCTCACTGCGTTGCAGCTGCGTTCTGACCCGCATCATTGATTTCAATGGGGGAGAGAACGCAGCCAAAACGCACAAAAGAAGTGACATGCTGCTTTTCTTTCCGCACCGATTTTTGGCATCCAAAACGCTGCGTTTAGAAACACAGCGTGTGCACTGATTTTTCGGCTTTCTCATACACTTTGCTGGGAAAGCTGAACGCATGCAATTTGCCACTGAAACGCTGCGGTTCTAAACGCAGCGTTTCCGCGGTAAAAAACGCAACCTGTGCACACAGCCTTATGGCGTTTTTTCCCTGCTTTTTGAACCCATTGGTGTTTAAAAAAAAAAAAACAAAAAACACATGGTCAAAAATGCATGCATTTTTTTGATGCTTTTTTTGCCACAAGTTGCATTTTTGTGACGAAAGGGTGCAGTTTTGTGGTGAACATAAAACTGCAGAGTGCGCACATAGCCTAAAGTGAAAATTGCAGGGAGAAAAAAAAAAGTGAAAATTGCACCCATGGAGCATTTCACCGTCTCCCTGTCACCTAAACAGGACCACAAGAAGTCTATGCGCGGGCATAAGCAAGCAGCACGAGTTGTGTTCTTATAGCCATTGCGCAGGATGAATGATATGAGGTCCGTAGGATTATTGTGATAGTTTATTTTTGTTTTACTACTTTTGTACAAGAAAAATTGAATAAAAAAAAAAATAAAATGAATTGTTTTTGTGCCACATATTCTGCGAGTCATAAGCCTTGTTTTTGGTGGGATCATTTATACCATTTTGGGAATATACGGGTTTTTGATTGCTTCTTGATCCATTATTTGACAAGTCGGATGAACAAAAATACAGCGCATCTGGCTTGTCCTCCGTGCAAGAAGCATATCATGTTAAGTATAATGCGGCAATACCGGCTGGGAGTCCTCTTTTTTCCTTGTAGGACAAAACAGCATTTTTTAATAGTTTTTTCCAGGGGCTGTGGGGTGCTCGGTCCCGGGCGTGTGGTGCGCAAGAGGGAACAGTCGTGGTCGCAGCTGATGCCCAGTTCCGCGACCCTGGGGGTCGGTCCGATAAAAAAAGGGGTGAAAAATGGAAGAAAAATAAAATAAAATAAAATAAAATAAAACAGTTCTCGACTACGCCATTTGCGGTGTGCGGCCAGATAATTGGGGCTGCCGCTACAGGGTCCTGCTGGGGCTGGTGGAGTAGTGCAGCTTAGGAGTTTTGGGCCCTCTGCAAGCAGGGCTAGGCTCCAGCAGTAGAAGATGAGGGGGCAACGGTAGGGGACAGTCAGTGTACGGGTACGGAGGCAAGAAGGAAACAGTCCACATCAGTATTGCAGTTTCAACTTGCCTTTTACTTGTGGCTGGTACCTGGACCCGTTGGTGTCAGTCACAGGTGTTCCCGCTCCTCTTGTTCTCCGTGCCAGCTGTGACCTGGGTTACCTGTCTTCCATGCACACTTGTTTGTATTGGGCTCCTGTGGCCTAGAGCTTCTGGGGAACCCCTCCGTTTCAGTCTTGGTCCTATTGCAGGCAGTCTGGATTATATAATGGGTTCAATCCCCGGTCCCCTCTTTGCTGCTAATGCTTCAGACTCTTTGGGCTGGTGAGGGACCCTGGAGATCTTGTCACCTGGCACAATAAACAGTTGACAAGGGTCTGCACCACGCCTTGTGCGGAGTCCTGTGAGCCTTGGTTCCAGACTTCCACAAGCGTCCCGCGGTTCCTGGAGTATTACACTTCCACAGGTAACCCACAGTCCCTGGAGTCCTGGTTTCTTACTCCACAGTCCCTCACTGCTGTTACAGCACTCCGGTGTTACTTCAGGTCTTTTCCATTCTTTCTGTACTTTCACGCTCAACTCTACTTCCACCTCTCCTCTCCTTGACTTCTTCCTCCACACACCTTCCCGCCAACTTCCCAACTGACCACACACTCCTCCCCTTGCTGGGTCTCTTCCTACAAATTGGGTGGGAGTTAGCCAAAAAGTGCCCATCCCTTTTACCTGTTGCTAGACAGTCTCCCAGTCTGGAATTGGGGTTATGTATGTGGCCTGAGGGTGCTGGTGTGTTGACTGGCACAGATATTACGGGGTTTGGGTTTCTACAGGTTACATTTTGTGGCACCCGATACCTCAGGGGTGCTACATGTGCATTATGCCCATCAGGGTAAGCAACCCCAAGGATATAATATATCTGCAACACAAAGCATATGGCCAGGTACGGTGACAGGTTCACACTAACCAACTATCATGTGAAGATGGATAACAGGATTATAAGACTTAAGGTACCGTCACACTAAGCGACGCTCCAGCGATCCCACCAGCGATCTGACCTGGCAGGGATCGCTGGAGCGTCGCTACATGGTCGCTGGTGAGCTGTCAAACAGGTAGATCTCCACAGCGATCAGAGATCAGCCACCAGCGACCCATGTAACTACGTTGTGCTTTGTAACCATGGTACACATCGGGTTACTAAGCAAAGTGCTTTGCTTATAGTTACCCGATGTGTACCTTGGCTATGTATGCAGGGAGCCGGCTTCTAGAAGCTGCGGACGCTGGTAACCAAGGTAAATATCGGGTAACCAAGCAAAGCCTTTGCTTGGTTACCCGATGTGTACCTTGGTTACCAGCGTCCGCAGAAGCCGGCTCCCTGCACATTCAGACTGTTGCTCTCTCGCTGTCACACACAGCGATGTGTGCTTCACAGCGGGAGAGCAACAACCAAAAAAAATGGTCCAGGACATTCAGCAACGACCGGCGACCTCACAGCAGGGGCCAGGTTGTTGCTGGATGTCACCACAGCGACATCGCTAGCAAGATCGCTGTTGCGTCACAAAAACCGTGACTCAGCAGCGATGTTGCTAGCGATTTCGCTTATTGAGACGTGGCCTTTAGTCTCTGGGAGGCGTCCCAGTTGGTTCAGGATGTGAAGAAATGCTGATCTTATAATGAGCTCAAGGACTATAGTGACTGAAGATAAACTGCAGAAGAAGAGTAAGACCCCATACATATCAGACTAACACTGGCCGACCCCGGAAATAACGACAGGTTCATCATCATATTCTCATGTGTATGGGGCAGATGATACCGCGTGCCTGATTACCAGGGATGTCTGACAGCGGCTCTCTGAAAGCGCTCGGCAAGCTATCTAAGAGTACAATTGGCAATATGTGTTATATGGCTGTCAGCCGAACGATGTTTTGGCCTATCTTTCAGCCGACAGCCAGCTCAGTCGACTTCTCCTGTGCGCTCTATGAGAAAGCCACAGACTGACATGTCCACTGGACGATTAAGTCAGGGAGAACCAAGCGATTGGTAATCAGAAATCCGATAGTTGTCCGATGCCGCCATATACATTAGACCACCTGTTGAACCCATCAATATCGGCTGCTTCAGCCGGCATTAATCTGACGTGTATTGGGGTCAACTTTCATGTGGAACAGAGGTATTGGTATAAAAGAAACAGGTTTATATTCTACGTGAAATAAACCAATAGTCCATCTTCATAAGATTACATTGTGTGCGAGTCACTATGACCATATAAAAATCAGTATACATCCCGACATGACAAATTCTACAAATATACAGACTGTATGGAGCAAAACTGTGCACAATAAACTGTTCTCTGAATACAATGTGCTGCAGCGTCTGTCTGTAAACCGGGTGCGATCTGTGCCGCTCATACTTGGAGATGGAGCATCCTGTAATCACCCCAGCTCCTGAAATTTTGATAAAAATCAGTGCGTTAAAAAATGCAGCATGTCACTACATTCATGCGCTTTGGATGCAGCTCCCACTGTCTGTGGAAGAGGCAGCATCCCGCGCCCAAGAAATCGGCATCTATTCTGCAGAAACACTACATACATTATGCAGTTTTTCTGCAGCAATTTGAAGCGCACATGAGCTGTCAAATCACGGCAGAATTTTCTGCAGTGACACGACGCAATGTGCGCACATGCCCTCAGTGCTCATCCCATCCGTTCCTTACCTACAGTCCAGTTCAGGGCCAGGTATCCTGATCTGTGCATAGGTATGAGACCTATCTAGGGTGGGCAGGGGAGCCAGGGGCCAGCAGAAAGTGTGATCAGGGTTCGCCATCTCCCCATTCCCTAGACACAGGGTCTCCCTTCCCTTCGGTCGGTCCCCATACCTAGCGTTACGTTACACTCCAGGCACTACAGCTCCAAAAGCATATCCAGTGGTAGCTGCTGGTCAGTTTTCAGATATAGTTGTAGTGCATTTGTTCTGACCTAGCATTCCGCACTATAACCGGGGAATGTCCATCATCTTATGTAGCCAGGATCCTATCTGCCCAGACACGCACATTTTTAATCGCACATAGAGGCATTTACAGTTAGGTTCCCAATATAATGAGATTACCTTGCCGCTGGTATTAGGTTCACATGGATTGGCCAATACATTAGCTAAACATCTCTTTTTGTCAATATTTACAAAGCAGTAATGCAATGCCTATGTCTTTTTATTCTTTTTTCACATTAGCTATGTATTTTTCTCCTTAATCTAATATTCTTATAGTAGTAATGCAATGCCAATGTACCCTTATATTCATGAGTGCCACTGGATATGATTTTGCAGTTATGTTATTTTTTCGTTGGTGTCTGTTCACATTTGTGTAAGCTGCTGGTCAGTTTTCTGATCTAGTTATATCCGTGCACTACAATCGTATTCTATAATAATCGGAGGTACCCCCGTGACATGTCTGGTTTTGTAGAAACCTCTGACGTCATAAGTTACAAAGCAGCTCAATGCAATATTATTGAGATGGTCTGCAGGTACACTTTGCAAGTCACAAATTACAAGGATAGCAAGGCTATGTTCACACAGGGCATTTTTGCTGTGTTTTTTTTTTGCACAGTAAATGTTCTATGGCACTCGCTGCGAGATTCAGATGTAGCAGAACTAAATCGTTGTGGGACCTCGTGTGGATTACGTTGGACCTGCAGGGGTGTTTATGAGGCTAATAAAGTAGTGAAAGGGTGTTTTTTGTATTTTATTTTAGATAAAGGATTTTTTCAGCGTTTGTGTTTATTTTTTTTCACTTATTACAGATTAGTAATGCGGGGTCTCATTGACGCCTGCAATTACCAATCTAGGGCTGTGAGCTGAGATTAACCCCTGATATTACCCCGATTGCCACCTAGGGCAATTGGGAAGAGCCAAGTAAAGTGCTGGGGTTTTCGCAGCTAATGGATGCGACAATCCTGGGCAGCTGCAGGCTGCTATTTTTAGGCTGGGTCTCCCCAGCCTGAGAATGCCAGCCCCCAGCTGTCGGGCTTTATCTTGGCTGGGTATCAAAATTGAAGGGGGGGGGGGGGGCAACACGCTGTCTTTTTTTTTATTTATTAAAATAATAAAGAAACACCAAGGGGTCCTTCTTATTAATATACAGCCAAGATAAGCGCACGGCTGGGTGCTGCATCCTGTAGCCGTGGGCTTTATCTGTGCTGAGTATCATAATATGGGGGGCCTGTCAATTTTTTTTTATTTTTTTTACTGTGCAATAGACTCGCAGACGGGGTCTGTGATTGCTTCTAGTCAGATGCGGTCACACAGGCTGGGGGGCGCATCTGAAAGCAACCAATTACAGACACTAGTGGGTGAGGAAAGCTGTGAATTTGCAATGAAGGTAATGAGTGGCTCGGGAAGTGAAGGAGGGGCCGCGGGAGCAGGTACAATTGAGCCTAGAATGTACAGGTTCCTTCCAGGTTAGTGGGCGTGATCAGCTGGGTTAGTGGGTGTGACCGGCTTGGTTAATGAGCTTGGCGATGTTTTCTCCCTTCCACTATAATCATGCAAGTGGGGCCCCCCTGTACCCCCCATGTGATAGGGGCGTGTTGAAATGACATCACACCTGGAAGGAGCCATACACTCTAGCATCTTCTGAGCAGGTTCAGCGATGCTGGAAACTGGGAAGGTATAGCGCGCTTGATTTACTTTTTTTCCTCATGTTTTTATTACCAGAGTGCCGGATCCAGGTCAATCCCAGCCCAAGCCCAGCACTGGAGTACTTTTGAACCCCCGCTGGGTCTGGACTTGGTTAGGACAACACAGAAGTGTAAAAAATGCCATAAAAGTCTATCCAAAAGCCATACGAAAAACGCAGAAAGCCACCAGGAGACCCCCAGAAGATCAGGTTTTGGTCAGAAAAAAAAAAAGCACTAAAAAACAACCTGTGTGAACATAGCCCAATTTCCTCAGACAGGCCCATGTGAATCCTCTGGGTGTGTCCATCTATCCAAGAGTAGCTCTAATTTCTCTTTATCATTAGCAACTCAAGAAAATCTCAACGCCGATACCGCAGGAAGTTAGGAAAACAAAAACAGGAGAGGGGTCTGAGATAAACGGCCCAAAAACAAGTTCTGAATGACATGATAGAAGTCAATCGTTTTTGTGTACCAATAATCATGGTTCCCCAGGACGTTCACAATAATCTCAGCAGATCACCTGTTGAAACCAGGGATGTGCTGACAATTCACCGTAATTTTATGCCCGTCTTGTACGGTGGCAAGTATGGCATGGGACTGCCAAGTCTCGTGACTGGTCAGGTGACAGAAGTGCAGGACATTATTACACCAGGTCTAATGGGCAGCACCAGAGCATCGGGGGATGCGCCTGGTAAGTAATGCTTATTTCTGTATATTCTTTTGCAAATTTTGTAAACTCATAAAACCCCTTTAACATTACGTGCGTCTTTCTCTTCTGGAGGCCTAGACTAACAAGCAGCTTTTCGTGCATATTTTGGCCCCGACGTTATTTTTCTTTCACTGGCCAGACTTCCTAATTTCCTTCAACAGAAAATATAGTTAGATGCCAGCGGCACAGATCCATGTGCACTGGCTACTGGGAGGCTTCCAGATTTCTTTTTAAATACACTATGCCTTTAAAAAGGAGAGGTCGTCCTCCAGCAATCCCCAGCATAGAACGGTCAAACCAGTTAATAGATGTGTCACATACCTGACAACACGAAGGCGCACCTTCTCCTTCTCTATGATTAGGACACAGGAGGGTGGCTCTCCATGAGTAAGAACAAGGCATTAATTAATATGTGAACAGCACCGGGGAACGGGGAATTTGTACTTATTACATAACGACAGAGATTAAACCAAAATGAGAGAAAAATGCTGAAGGCCCTTACCCCTGACAAATGAGGTCGGGAAGGTTAATGCGGAGTCTGAGTCCCAGTGCCCAGATGGGGAGGTGAGCTATTTATATGGAGAAAGGCGGCACAGGGGCGTTTATATTAGTCTGCATGGTCTATACATCTATGACCTATTCAGTACCTCAAGGACAACAAGCATCTGTAGAAACATTCTCAATTTTAGATCTGCCCCCAGTCTTGTCACTATGTGGCTAAAAAATTACAGCCATGTGTTCTAGCCCTTAAGAGAGAAACTCTCTGTTGATGCAGAAAATAGCAATTTCATCCCCCATATCCCCCAGGTATCAACGGTGCATAGGTAAACTTAGGAAAAATTAGAAAAATCAGCTGCTCCTGTACTGGGAAAGGATGCTACTACTGCTACTACTAGTGAATGGGAGGGTGATTGTTTGGGGGTCCCTATACTGCTAGTGCCATCGGGGGGTAGGGGGACCCCCTATTGCTAGTGCCAGTGGGGAATAGAGGGTCTCCCCTATAGCTAGTGCCATCATGTGATAGGGGGATCCTCCTACTGCTAATACAATCGGGATATAAAGGGACCCTCCCTACTGCTGGTGCCATCGGGGGATACGAGGATACCCCTATTGCTAGTAGAATTCAGGGATAAAGGGACCCGCTTACTGCTAGTGCCATCAGGGAATAGAGGCACTCCTTATTGCTCGTGCTATAAGGGGATTTAGGGACCCCACTACTGCTTGTGCCATTGGGAGTTGGGAGATTCCCCTACTGCTATTGAGTGATAAAGGGACCCCCCCCTACTGCTCATGTTCTAGAGAGCTAGAGAGACCCGCATACTGCTCAAGCCATCGGGAGTTGTGAGAGTCCCCTACTGCTAGTGCTATTGGGGGACAGACGGGACCCCCCTACTGCTCGTGCCATCGGGGATAGAGGGACACCCCTGCTGCTAGTGTCATTGGGGGACAGAGGGGACCCCCCTACTGCTAGTGTTATGGGGGACAGAGGGGACCCCCCTACTGCTAGTGCTATGGGGGACCCCCCCCTACTGCTAGTGCTATGTGGGACAGAGGCGACCCCCCTACTGCTCGTGCCATGGGAGATAGAGGGACACCCCTGCTGCTAGTGTCATTGGGGGACAGAGGGGACCCCCCTACTGCTAGTGCTATGGGGGACAGAGGCGACCCCCCTACTGCTAGTGTCATTGGGGGACTCTGTTGTTATTACTTCTACTAGGAATGGCGTATGATGACTTGCTGCGGGGGAGAGTTCCTTTGCTATAAGTGGGTGATGAGTTATTATATAGGAGAAAAGGTGGACCATGTTGCTACTACAAGAGGGGTGCATTGCTATGTATTGCAGGGAACACACATCCATGTTGCCGTATTTGTAGTGCTCATGAGATTTTACACAAGTTTTGGGTGTGTTAGTGGGATGGGGCAAATGTGTATAAACGTGTGGACATCAGGTTGTGAGAGCTCAGCCTTGCAAAGTGTGTCATTGCTGGGTCCTACAAAAAAAAAAAACAATAAGCCGTTCAGTCTTGACTTATTTGGTCCAATAATTGCAGTTTTCATCCTAAAGCGCCATATCTGAAGAGAGTTTATATAGAAGCACACCACTTCTCATTCTAAGGAGAACACTGATACAAGCCAGCAGTGATTATACAACTCCATAGCGTCTACACACGGACACCAGTCTGGAGCCTTTGTATGAGTGTTTAGGCTCTCATTCCAGCTGTACAGAAATGTTACTGAAAGCCCAGGTCCAGGCGATGCCTTTCTTGATCCAAATTTGTTTATGCAGAATCACAGGAGATTGCGGATCTGAAAATGACTAAGAATTCCTTTACACACTTATATGCATTTTCTTTTGCAGGGACAGCCATAGTGTCATTGCCGCCCATCCATCCACAGGGCAGTTTATGAGGGTGAAGGCCCCTTTACACAGACTTTCTAGCGATGCCACCAATGATCCCGACCTGGCCGGGATCGCTGGAAAGTCTCTCACAGTCGCTGTGAGCTGGCAAACAGGCAGATCTGGCCAACGACGCAGCAGCGATACGGACCTGCAGAACGACCTCGCTGATCGTTGGGGACGTGTCACACAGCAGCTATTTGACGACTCACACGTATGTTAGGGGCGTGTTGTTTGGCGCTGAAGCCACCTACGTGTCTTTTTTACACGCCCCCCTCAGCTCCGATTGGTGATCGCTAGTGCGTTCTTATTGGCAACCCCGAGATTGGAAAGATTGGCAGAAGTCGCGCTTGTATATCCTTTGTTCCTGGGCCTCTGTTGCTTAGCGGATCTCTGTAGAGTTCTCTGTGCGGCGACTTCACACTGGTTTAGCTATACAGCATCAATACAGCTTCAATCAAATGATGCTTACCATATAGGCTTTAGAGTATTGCAGACTGGAGAACTCTAATGATCCACAAACCAGCACGCTCAGGAACAAGGTAGCTTTGAAACAAAGGACGGAAGCGCTAAAGTTGCCTTCTTTTCAGTGAAAGCCGCCCAATCAGAACGCAACAGCGACCACCAATCGGAGGTAAGGGGGCGGGAAAGGGAACGCTATAGCACACCTACGGGCTGGGTTCTAAGTCGCTAACGAAGTCGTAACGGTGTCAAACACACCGATGCATGCTGCGCAGCGGGAAACAAAGGACCAAAAAATGTTCCTGAACAATTTGTAGCGATCAGCGACCTCACAGCGGGGGCCAGGTCGCTGATGCGTGTCACACACTGCAATGTCGCTGGGGAGGTCGCTATTACGTCACAAAACCGGTGATGTTACAGCGATATCACTAGCGATGTTGCAGTGTGTAAAGGGGCCTTGACATGAATAAAGTCCAATTGCTCACAATTAAAGGCATCAGTGCACAGTCTGTCTACAGACACTAGTCTGACATTGGCTTAGGTCAGGCTTGGAGATTATAAAAGGCAATTGCATACAATGTAGTTCTCTAATGGCACTCGTGTCTTTAAACAGAAGGTGCACATAATGGGAAGATACAACCAAAGGCAGTAGTTACACATTACTACAGAACAAGGAGATTACAGGGATGTGGACGTCTAGACAATGATTATTTCTGGGACACTATTTGAAAAGTTTCATATTGTCAAGTATAAGCCCTATATGTCCTCTATGTAAAGGGGACTATAGGCCATAAATCCACAATGGCAGGGTATGTCTATAAGGGGCATTGCTTATGGATCGCAGCACTTTTGGGCTATGTGCGCACGTTGCGTTCTATTCCGCAGCGTGTAAGTGACTGCATGTGCGTCTCACAACGCAGCCGAAAAGCTGCGTTCTGAGACGCATTGTTATGGCAGAATTCATGCATTCTGGATGCTTGCTCTGCCATATAGAAAGAGTGGGAAAAGCATCCAGAACGCACATTTTTGACAGTGCGGTCCCACTCGGCTCTGCAGCATCCCCACAGATTTGCAGCAGAGCCGAGTGGGACCGGACTGTCAAAAAGAGCACATGGCTGCCTGCGAGACAGAGCCACACGATCAGAATGAACTCTGATGAACTTCACCCAACTTCATTGTGATCGCGTGGCTCTGTGCGTGTGCCGCAGCTTGATTTACGATCACTGGTGAAGGACTAACCAGTGACCGCAAATCTCCTGAGTGACTGAAGTGAGCCGTGCGATCCGCAATGCTGTCACTCAGGTTACCAGCGGCCAGCTCGAGTCCTCCACCCGAGACCTGTGGCCGCGGGTAACCTGAGTGACGTCTCCGCTGACAGTGCGACTCACTTTAGTTGCTGCATGGAGCTGACAGGAGTAGCGGTGTTCTACGGCCGCTCCTGTCAGCTCCATGTAGCAGAGCTGGATGCATCGTGGGACCTCGTGAGGATTACGCCGGACCTGGAGGGGTGTTTGGGGATTTTAATAAAGTGGTGAAAGAGGGTGGTTTGTCTTTTATTTCAAATAAAGGATTTTTTTGGGAGTATTTGTTTATTTACTTTCACTTACAGGTTAATCATTGGGGGTGTCTCATAGACGCCTGCAATGATTAACGTAGGACTTAGTGACAGCTATGTGCTGCCATTAACTCCTTATTACCCAAATTGCCACCACACTCGGTCAATTCTGGATGAGCCGGGTAGAGTCCCGGGACCGTCGCATCTAATCGATGCGGCAATTCCGGGCGGCTGCTGGCTGATAATTTTAGGCTGGGGGGGGGCTCCCCATAACGTGGGGCTCCCCATCCTGAGAATACCAGCCTTCAGCCGTGTGGCATTATCTTGGCTGGTTTCAAAATTGGTGGGGACCGCACGCCGGTTTTTTAAATATTTATTTATTTTACTGCACTACATATACCCGCCCACCGGCGACTGTGATTGGTTACAGTGAGACAGCTGTCACTCAGCATGGGGGCGCGTCTGAATGCAACCAATCATAGGCGCCGGAAGCAGTGAATACGAGATGGAATAATGAGTGGCCGGCATTTTTCAAAAGCTGGAGAAGCCGCCGCAGTGTGACAGCTGTGGAGCGCCGCGGATCAGAGACAGAGAGACGCAGAGACACACACAGACACACACAGACACACACAGACACACACAGACACACACAGACACACACAGACACACACAGACACACACAGACACACACAGAGACACAGAGACACAGAGACACAGAGACACAGAGACACAGAGACACAGAGACACACAGACACAGAGACACACAGACACACAGACACAGAGACACACAGACACACAGACACACAGACACAGACACAGACACAGAGACACAGAGACACACAGACACACAGACACACAGACACACAGACACACAGACACACAGACACACAGAGACAGAGACACACAGAGACAGAGACACACAGAGACAGAGACACACAGAGACAGAGACACAGAGACAGAGACACACAGAGACAGAGACACACAGAGACAGAGACACACAGAGACAGAGACACACAGAGACAGAGACACACAGAGACAGAGACACACAGAGACAGAGACACACAGAGAGACAGAGAGACAGAGAGACAGAGAGACAGAGAGACAGAGAGACAGAGAGACAGAGAGACAGAGAGACAGAGAGACAGAGAGACAGAGAGACAGAGAGACAGAGAGACAGAGAGACAGAGAGACAGAGAGACAGAGAGACAGAGAGACAGAGAGACAGAGAGACAGAGAGACAGAGAGACAGAGAGACAGAGAGACAGAGAGACAGAGAGACAGAGAGACAGAGAGACAGAGAGACAGAGAGACAGAGCAAGAAGCAGAACCAGCAAAATGAATTAGATTTCTGAAATCTCATGCACATGACATTTTTTTCTGCGCATATTTGGAGCTGTGCTGTGTTTTTGACAAAATGCAGCACATCAGTTATTATTTAGCATGTAAAAAACACAAACAATTAAGTGGCTGTTTTGTTCATGGCCAGGAAATTCCTCAGATCACAATCCCATTGAGAACCTTTGGTCAATCTTTGAAGAAAAAAAGAAAAAAAAATATAGAAATTGTGATAACCACCGAGCACTGATTAGACAAGAAATGCTCATTTTACTTCAGCAACCATAGAAAAATATGACTAAAATAAAGAAAAACACAAACAGCAATCTTTATAAAAAACTAAATTTGTGTCAGGCTCAAAATGTTTAGCCACAGCATTACTGTAGTAAGAACCAATTTAAAGGGAAGGTGTCGAGGTTTTTTATTTTTGTATTAAAAATAGTGATTATGAAATCAAGGAAAAAAAAATGCACGGTTTCGCTGCGCTGCTCAGAAAGGTAGTGAGAAGGTTATTTGGGATGTAGATTTATTAATTATTTACATGCCACTACACGTTTCGGGGGTACAACATCCCCGTTCCTCAGGTAGCCCAGGCTACCTGAGGAACGGGGATGTTGTACCCCCGAAACGTGTAGTGGCATGTAAATAATTAATAAATCTACATCCCAAATAACCTTATCACTACCTTTCTGAGCAGCGCAGCGAAACCGTGCATTTTTTTTTTTTTTTTTTCCTAGCATCTTTATCTCCCTATGGGAGCTCACGGGGCTGCTGCAGCCAGAACCAGGATCGTACTATCCGTTTGAATCTAACACCAGGGGCTGGGGAATCACCGCATCTGTGATCACGGGACCATCCGACCCGGAGGAGGAGCTGCTATCAGACGCCGGTCCGGCGGCTGCACACTGCACGTGGAAACCCCGATCGTTTGAGCAGAGTCCTGCGGAGTCAGGAGGACGGGATCCCTGCTGACAAGGAGCGGTGAACTTGCGATCCCTCTTCAATACCACTATCAGTGTTGTACCTGACGTACAACACTATCAGGTGAGTGTGCACCTCACATTGTACATACCTCGGTACATTAAGATCCCACACAGGAGCGCCCTCTCTCTCTTTTTTCATTTTTGATTATGAAATCAAGTATTTCTAATACAAAATGAAAATCGCAGCTTATTTAGTTTTTAATTCTTATTTTACTGGGGGCTGCCATGCTGGGTTTGCTGTGTGTGCAACAACAGTTCCTCACTCCTTTATGGCAGCCCCTGTGCATAGAAAACAGTGGTCGGGATCCGACCCCATTCACTAACGTTACAGTGGGCGGCTGCTGTGACCTGGATGCGCCCCCTGGGCTCTCCAGATGACAGCAGAGGGAGGAGATCAGCGCCATTATTGTGGAGCTCTCAGCGTATGCTGTTTGCTCCATTAACCCCTGTCAACCGCCGGGATGTGTGAGTACGGGCCGCCTACCCTCCCCTTCCCACCCCCCGTTACCATCTCCGATGACATCCCATCCCTCCGTTCTCCCCAGCCCCTGCTCTGCCCCCGCTACTGCCACCGCCCCTCCCCCCCGCCGTTACCGTCTCCAATGACACCCCCCCTCCCTCCATTCTCCCAAGCCCCCGCAGCTCCCCCCGCCGCTGGTGTGTGTGTGTGTGTGTGTGTGTGTGTGTGTGTGTGTGTGTGTGTGTGTGTGTGCGCGCACACACACACACCGGTGATACTGTCTGCAGAGCCGTGTATCTAATCCTATCCTGTGGGATACTCCTGCTCTCCTTGGTGACACTTTGGACATTTCTGGTCACCAACAAAATGGCTCTGCACTGTGTCCCTACATGTCATTCTCTGTTATCTGTTGTAAACACTCAGATTGAGAGGGGGGAGGCGTGCCATTACACACAGCAGATAACAGAGAGTAGTAGAGATGGGTTTCAAAGCCGCGCCAAAGACCACTCGATCAGATTAGCTTAAGATTAATGCTTCTTTATTTCATGCACAGGTCAAGTCAACGCGTTTCAGGAGACACAGCTCCCTTCTTCAGGACAAACCAGCAAAGAATCATCAAATCAATAGAGATTTGATGATTCTTTGCTGGTTTGTCCTGAAGAAGGGAGCTGTGTCTCCTGAAACGCGTTGACTTGACCTGTGCATGAAATAAAGAAGCATTAATCTTAAGCTAATCTGATCCAGTGGTCTTTGGCGCGGCTTTGAAACCCATCTCTACTACTCTCTGTTATCTGCCTTATGGGGACCGCTGTCGGGACTTGGTGTTACATGCGGTTATAGGTGTTGTGACTTTCACAACCCTTTTTGGTGAGTAGTATTACTCTTTGCCTCACCCTGTATATATTGGGGTAAGACCCTATTGCGCTTTCTTTTTCCACAGTTTTTCTGCATTACACACAGCAGAGCAGACAACACCCACTTTACTGCATATGTAATGTGAGCTTTTTTACAGTGGGATTTCTGTAGGATTTCAGCAGCTGCTCCCCAGTGGAAAATAGCAAACTTTTTAATTTTTTTTTATACTTTGCTCAATTAAAAACAAATAATATTTAAACAAAACATTAAAACATTATGACTTTACATTTTTTCAGTTATTGAAATTTTTTTTTTTTTTTTTGACGACACCTTCCTTTTAAAGGGAACCTGTCACCAGATTTGGCCCCTATAAGCTGTGGCCACCACCAGTAAGCTCATAAATACAGCATTCCAGAAAACTATAATATATATATATATATATATATATATATATATATATATATATATATATAATGTCCAGACCACTATGTATATCATAAAAAATCACTTACAATACTCACCTAGGGGGTGGTCCGGTATAATGGGTGTCGCTGTTCTCAGTCCAGAGCCTCTTCCATCTTCTGCAATCTTGTCCTCCTTCCCAGCCCCGTGTGCATGACGCGTCTGGTGTCATCTATAGTGAGGCCTCCATTGCGCTCCTGCGCAGGCACACTTTGATCTGCCTGGCTGAAGTGAACTGTAGTGCGCATGCATGGGTGGTCTTTGACCTTTTCTAGTGCCTGTGCCTTAAAGTACTTTGCTCTGCACTCAGCTGAGCAGATCAAAGTGCGCCTGTGCAGGAGCGCAATGGAGCCCTGTCTGTGAATGACGCCTGAAGCCTCATGCACAAGTGGCTGGGCAGGAAGACAGAGATCGCAGAGGACGGAGGAGGAGTCAGACTAGAGAGCAGCGAAACCCCTCAGACCAATCCGTGAATATTATATTATAAAAGTGTTTTTTTAAGTTATACAGAGCGGCCTGAGCTCCTACATACAGTATTCTGAAATGCTGCATATAAGAACTCACTGGTGGTGGCCGCAGCTTATAGGGTGACAGGTTCCCTTCAATTACATTTATATTCACTGGAAAACTACTTGTTCAGGGCAGATCAAAGTGCGCCTGCACAGGTCCTCAATGCCGGTGAGTGTGGACAACGTAGACGCGTCATGCACGCAGGCTACAGAAGAAAGAGGACGAAGATGGCCGAAAGAGGCGGCACCGGCACAGGACAACAGAGACATCCATTTGACTCAAATCCACCGCAGCGCGACCGTTAGGTAAGTATTATCAAGTGTTTTTTATGTTATACCCAGTGGCCTGGGCTCTTATATACAGCATTCTAAAATGCTGTATATAAGAGCCAACTAGTAGTGGCCGCAGCTTATAAGCCGAAAAAATGCTGACAGGTTCCCATTAAAAAAAAAAAATAAATAAATAAATAAACACGGATCCAGTCCGGAATCTGGCACCTATATAAATCTACAGAAACCAGTATCCGGAGATTAAAACGTTGGTAGAAGGGATGGAGGAATGGTGCAGATCCTGTCAACTCCACGTCCCCAGTGATGCGGCTTCTTTTCTGACCAGTGTCGTCTCCACTTCAGGGTGCCAGGCCTCATACCTGGAGTGTCCATTATTAGATAGCTGTTTGAATATCAAACTTCAGACATTTTAGTCCAGAACAACAAAATTGGCAAAATTCATTATTTTCGGTGTCAGATTACAATCAAGTGATCCCAAAAAATCCAAGAGAAATCAAGCAGTCCCAAACGATAAAGCAGTCCCAAACGATAAAGCAGTCCCAAACGATAAAAAATAAAAATTCAAAACTTTATTTCACATGTTGTATTCCATGGTTCAAACGCCATTAAAAAGGAAAGATGACGCATTTTGGATCAATTGTATCCTTATTGATATATATCGCATATTTCAGATAAGACATTTTTATCCCACGAAACTGGGGGAAAATGGAGGTGCATATTATAATTAGATATGCCTTACTGGGACAGCGGTGGTGACGCAGGGTCAGTGAAACTGAGGGCTCGGAGGAGGGGAAGCAGTCACTGCAGACGAGAAGCTCAGGAGAGTCACAGTACTGAGGGTCGGCGACACTGCGGGCCCGGGGTTATTGCGACAGTGGTCGCCATTGATTTGCTGGCGCACTGCAAGCTCCATTGGACGCTTGACGCGATGGACTTCATTCCGTGCATTCACTCTTCTATACCAGGATCTGCAGTTGGTTGTGGAGTGGCTGAGAAGTGTTTTTTCTTTGTCTATTATTACAATCATGGGGACAGCATAGTGCGATGTTTGGCAACAAAGAACAAGTGCAAAAACTGTGTGCAGAGAGATCAGCTCCTGAGCACCATCTGCTCATCTTCCAGGTACACGTGTTCTTCATCCAACACCTTTAGCTTTTAATCCCAGCTGAATAGGATAACTGCACAGAAGTAGTGGGATTGCAGACCACTCGGATATAATGTTCATGGCCAGTGCTGTTCAGATGTAATGAAATTTAAACTTCAGAACGTCAGACGTCAAAGGACTTCAGATAGGTTAAAGGGAACCTGTCAGGTGCAATATGCACCGAGAACCACAAGCAGTTCTGGGTGCATATTGCTAATCCCTGCCTAAAGGCCGCTTTACACGCTACGACATCGCTAAAGCGATGTCGTTGGGGTCACGGAATTTGTGACGCACATCCGGCCGTGTTAGCGATGTCGTTGCGTGTGACACCTATTAGCGATTTTGAATCGTTGCAAAACTGTTCACAATCGCTAATCGTTTACATCCCCCCTAAGCTCAATTATCGCTGCTGCAGCACGTACGATGTAGTTCGTCGTTCCTGCGGCAGCACACATCGCTCCGTGTGACACCGCAGGAACGAGGAACATCTCCTTACCTGCCTCCCGCCAGCAATAAGGAAGGAAGGAGGTGGGCGGGATGTTCGTCCCGCTTATCTCCGCCCCTCCGCTTCGATTGGGCGGCCGCTTAGTGACGTCGCTATGCCAGGTAAGTATGTGTGACGGGTCCGCGCGATTTTGTGCACCACGGACAACGATTTGCCCGTGTCGCACAAACGATGGGGGCGGGAACGCACGCTAGCGATATCGGTAAGGATATCGCAGCGTGTAAAGAGGCTTTAACTGTCCCGGCCTATAGTAGCATAGATAAAAGGGATCTTTAAAAAAAAAAAAGTACTTCTAAAGATCCCATATGATATATTAATGAGGCCAGGGACTAGTTGCAAGGGCATTACTGCCCTTGGCTAGTCGGCCCCCTTATGTAAGCACGTCCCTATGGGCGTACTAACATGCTAATGAACGCACAGCGTCTGACCGAAAGTATGTGATCATGCGCATTGAGCCGAAATCCAGGAGCCGGACGCGATGACAGGAGAGAGGTGAGCGCAACCATCCTCTGACACTGGCTGCCGGCAGTGTTTTCTCTGGCTGGTCTCCCCGAGATCAGTGATTGTTTTGTCTTGTTGGTCTACTAGGCATTACTCCCACCTGGCCAGAATCCTACTCCACACTGATGAGGGGCAATACCCCGAAACAGCTGTCTGTGGATGGATACTTGGCCTTGGTATTTCCCTTGTCCTATCTTTAAACTTGTCAAAAAGTTGGATATTGACTAAAAGGGCCACTTAATATGGTGGTTATGGTGGTCTCCTAAAAAGAGCCACCCCTTGGCTGGGTCCTTCCCGGAGGGATATCTGGCTGGTTTGTGTGTTGAGACTCCTAACAGAGGCTCCACGGACTTTTTTGATCCTCTGACACTGCACATTCATTAGCAAGTTAGTATGCCCACAGGGACGTGACTGCTTACATGCTATGTGGGCCGACTAGCCAAGGGAAACAACGCCCTTGCGAGTAGTCGCTGGCCTCATTAGCATACAATAAAGGCTCTTTACAAATACTTTTTTGGAAGAGCTCTTCATCTATGCACCCAGATCTGCTCGTGGTTCTGGGTGCATATTGCACGTAACAGGTTCCCTTTAAACATGGGTTTCTCTATACTGTATATGAGCTCCAGCCATAGAAACAATGCTACATTCCTTTACTTCTTGTAAAACAACTGCTTTTGTCAGGGGGGCTCTAGGCGGGGAGAAGTATTTGATATAGGCATATCCTGTAACAGTATCCCACCAGTCAGTCAATACAAGTAGGTTGTTTTGCCAGGGTACATAGTACAATCATGACATCAGACACAAGGTAACCTATTATATCACTCAACCATATAAATGTATTACCGCTGTGCAAATCCATAAAACTTAGTGAGAAGATACCAGACACTTCAGATGAAACAATGGCCAAGATTAGGGTTGTGGAAAAGGTGACATTATCCATTATTAGGGTACATTGACAGGAGTAGGATACGGAGAACATTTTCTTTTTGGATTTTCCAGATTAAAAAATCCTCTGTGCAATATCAGAATCACAAATGAGATTCTACAGAATTAAATCCACACATGCAAAAGGGAGACATATGATGGTAATCCAAAGAACGCAATAGAGAAATGTCCTCCACTTGCTGCAGATTTCACCTCTATATGTAATAACATTAAATTTGGCTTTCCTATAAATCAATATTACAAATGATGATAAAGTTTGTCCTATCTCTCCTCTATCAAATCTCGCTCAGCTCACTGGTAAAATGACAGAGATGACAGCTGCTGCTCATAAAGTCTATGAAGAGCAGGCACAGATATGATGCTGCAAGTTCACATGATGGAACAGTAGCACTTTAACCCCTTCAGCCCCCAGCCTGTTTTCACCTTAAAGACCCGGCCATTTTTTGCAATTCTGACCAGTGTCACTTTGACAGGTTATAACTCTGGAACACTTCAACGGATCCTGGCGATTCTGAGATTGTTTTTTCGTGACATATTGTACTTCATGTCAGTGGTAAATTTAGGCAGATATGTTTTGCGTTTGTGAAAATTTCGGAAATTTAGCGAAAATTTTGAAAATTTTGCAATTTTCAAAATTTGAAATTTTATGCCCATAAATCTGAGATATGTCACACAAAAAAGTTACTAAATAACATTTCCCACATGTCTACTTTACACCAGCGCAATTTTTGAAAAAAAAAAAATTTCCGTTAGGAAGTTAGAAGGGTTCAAAGTTCATCACCAATTTCTCATTTTTCCAACAAAATTTACAAAAAAAAATTGTTTAGGTACCACATCACATTTGGAGTGATTTGAGAAACCTAGGCGACAGAAAATACCCAAAAGTGACCCAATTCTAAAATCTGCACCCCTCACTCTGCTCAAAACCACATCCAAGAAGTTTATTAACCCTTTAGGAGCTTCACAGCAACCAAAGCAATGTAGACGAAAAAATGAAAATTTTACTTTTTTAACACAAAAATGTTACTTTAGCCATAAAAATTAGTATTTTCACAAGGGTATCAGGAATAATGCATCATAAAATGTATTGTGCATTTTCGCCTGAGTACGCAGATACCCCATATGTGGTGGAAATCAAATGTTTGGGCACACAGCAGGACTCGGAAGGCAAGGAGCGCCATTTGAATTTTTGAGTGCAAAATTAGCTGCACTCATTAGCGGACGCCATGTCGGGTTTGAAGACTCCCCGAGGTGCCTAAACAATGGAGCTCCCCCACAAATGACCCCATTTTGGAAACTAGAGCCCTCAAATATTTTTTCTAGATGTTTGATGTGCACTTTGAACCCCTGGGAGCTTCACAGAAGTTTATAACGTTGAGCCGTGAAAAGAAAAAAAAAATTTTTTACCACAAAACTGTTGCTTCAACCAGGTAGCTTTTTTTATCACAAGGGTATCAGGAAAAAATGCACCATAAAATTTATGGTGCATTTTCTCCTGAGTACGCAGATACCCCATATGTGGTGGAAATCAAATGTTTGGGCGCACGGCAGGACTCGGAAGGCAAGGAGCGCCACTTCACAGCAAAATTGGTTGGAATTATTAGCGGACGCCATGTTTCATTTGGAGACCCCCCTGAAGTGCCTAAACAATGGAGCTCCCCCACAATTGACCCCATTTTGGAAACTAGACCCCTCATGGAATTTATCTAGCTGTTTAGTGAGCACTTTGAACCCCTGGAGGCTTCACAAACGTTTGTAATGTTCAGCCGTGAAAATATTTTATTCTTTTTTTTACCACAAAATTGTTTTTTCAAACAGGTAGCTTTTTTTTCCACAAGGGTATCAGAACAAAATGCACCATAAAATGTATTGTGCAATTTCTCCTGAGTACGACGATACCTCATATGTGGTGGAAATCAATTGTTTGGGCGTACGGCGGGGCTCAGAAGAGAAGGAGCGCCATTTCACAGTAAAATTGATTGGAATTATTAGCAGACGCCATGTTTCATTTGGAGACCCCCTGAGGTGCCTAAACAATGGAGCTCCCCCACATGTGATCCCATTTTGGAAACTAGACCCCCCCATACAAAAAAAATTAGTTTGGCGAAATAAAAAATACAGACATCAGTAAAAAAAAAAAAAAAAAAAAAAAAAGAGCGCCTGCCACTAAGACCAGTGCCAAACGTGAGAGCAATGCACGAGTCTCGCATCGCATCATCCACTGCAGTCTGGAAGCGAGCAACTGCGCTGGATAATGCGATGCGAGAGGGCGGGGCGGCAGATGAGAAAGGGCGCAGCGGATGGAAGATGGGAAAGGGCGCAGCGGATGGAGGAGCGGCAGAGGATGGGAAAGGGCGCAGCGGATGGATGATGGGAAATGGCGCAGCGGATGGATGGGAAATGGCGCAGCGGATGGAGGAGCGGCAGAGGATGGGAAAGGGCGCAGCGGATGGATGATGGGAAATGGCGCAGCGGATTGAGGAGCGGCAGAGGATGGGGGGGGGTGAGATGGGGATACCTACCTTACAGGATGGATCTAGGCAGCAGGATCACAGCAGACAGAAGAGGCAGCAGATGAAGGAGGCAACAGATCGAGGAGGGTGAGAGGGGGCAGTAGATGGAAAATGGGAGAGAGCAGGCAGCAGATCGGGGAGGGGGGCAGAGTCTGATGCGAGAGAGAGATGGCACATGTAGGGGAAGGGAGGGGGGCTTGCAGCACATGTAGGGGGAGGGTGGCGGGCTTGCAGCACATGTAGGGGGAGGGAGGGGGGCTTGCAGCACATGTGCTGCAAGCCAGCCACCCTCCCCCCACATGTGCTGCAAGCCAGCCACCCTCCCCCCACATGTGCTGCAAGCCAGCCACCCTCCCCCCACATGTGCTGCAAGCCAGCCACCCTCCTCCCACATGTGCTGCAAGCCAGCCACCCTCCCCCCACGTGGGGGGAGGGTGGCTTGCAGCACATGGAGGGATAGGTGGTGTGGCGATGGAGAAGGGGCAGCCGATGAAGGAGGCGGCGGCGGCCGCCGCCGATCGGGGGCAGCAGCGGCTGAAAAAGGTGGGTGCGACGGCGGCGGGGACAGTGGCGAGCATGGCGGCGGGGACGGCGGTGGATCGGGAGCGGCGGCGGGGACAGCGGTGGAGCGGGAGCATGGCGGCGGAGACAGCGGTGCAGCGGGAGCATGGCGGCGGGGACGGCGGTGGATCGGGAGCGGCGGCGGGGACAGCGGTGCAGCGGGAGCATGGCGGCGGAGACAGCGGTGCAGCGGGAGCATGGCGGCGGGGACGGCGGTGGATCGGGAGCGGCGGCGGGGACAGCGGTGCAGCGGGAGCATGGCGGCGGAGACAGCGGTGCAGCGGGAGCATGGCGGCGGGGACGGCGGTGGATCGGGAGCGGCGGCGGGGACAGCGGTGCAGTGGGAGCATGGCGGCGGAGACAGCGGTGCAGCGGGAGCACGGCGGCGGGGACGGCGGTGGATCGGGAGCGGCGGCGGGGACGGCGGTGCAGCGGGAGCATGGCGGCGGAGACAGCGGTGCAGCGGGAGCATGGCGGCGGGGACGGCGGTGGATCGGGGACGGCGGTGGATCGGGAGCGGCGGCGGGGACAGCGGTGGAGCGGGAGCGGCGGCGGGGACAGCGGTGCAGCGGGAGCATGGCGGCGGGGACAGCGGTGCAGCGGGAGCATGGCGGCGGGGACAGCGGTGCAGCGGGAGCATGGCGGCGGGGACAGCGGTGCAGCGGGAGCATGGCGGCGGGGACAGCGGTGCAGCGGGAGCATGGCGGCGGGGACAGCGGTGCAGCGGGAGCATGGCGGCGGGGACAGCGGTGCAGCGGGAGCATGGCGGCGGGGACAGCGGTGCAGCGGGAGCATGGCGGCGGGGACAGCGGTGCAGCGGGAGCATGGCGGCGGGGACAGCGGTGCAGCGGGAGCATGGCGGCGGGGACAGCGGTGCAGCGGCAGCAGCGGCGGGGCGATCGGAGACAGCGGCGGTGAAGCGGGAGCAGCGGCGGGGACAGCGGTGAAGCGGGAGCAGCGGCGGGGCGATCGGGGACAGGGGCGAGCGGCGGGGCGATCGGGGACAGGGGCGGGGACAACAACTTACCGCTCTCCTCGGCTTCTAGGGACGATCACAGGCCGCAGATCCACATTGATTGGAGAGAGCGGTCACAAGACCGGTCTCTCCAATCAGAGCTGGGGGCGGGTGAAGCATCGATCACCCAGCTCCAGCCAATGGCCAGTGCTACAGCAGCACTGATCAGGGCTGGATTTCAATGTTCCAGCCATTTTCAATGGCTGGAACATTACAGTGGCTGTAATTGGCTGAGCGGCGTTCGTCAGCCAATCACAGCCTCTGTAGGTTCGGGGAGGAGGCACCACCCCTCCTGAGGTCAGGCAGAGGTCCCCTCCTTCCCGAATCTACCGTTTAAGTAAATAAATTTCACTCCCCGGGGCTCCGGGACCGCGATTTCGCCATGACGTACTGAGTACGTCATGGGTCGTTTAGCACCATGTCACCATGACGTACTCAGTACGTCCAAGGTCGTTAAGGGGTTAAAGGGAACCTGTCGGGTCCAATATGCACCCAAAACCACGAGCAGTTCTGGGTGCCTATTGCTAATCCCTGCCTAACCGTCCCTGTGTACACTAGCATAGATAAAGAGATCTATAGAAAAAGTATTTCTAAAGATCTTTCACCGTATGCTAATGAGCACAGGGACTAGTCCCCTGGGCGTTAGTACCTCTGGCTAGTCTGCTCCATTAGCATGTTAGTACGCCTCTGTGGGTGTGCCATCATGCTAATGAATGTGCAGCACCACAGCATGATCTCACTCACCTCTCCACCGCCATCGCCACCTAACACTGGATTTCGGCTAAGTGCGCATGACCCCGGAGTTTAGGTCATGTGCACTATGAAGCCGGGTGTACGCGTCCTGGCTTCAAACTGAAAGAGTACACATGACCGAAAGTCCGGGGTCATGCGCACTGAGCCAAAATCCAGTGTCTGACACGATGGCAGCGGAGAGGTGAGTGAGATCATCCTGTGACGCTACACATTCATTAGCATGATAGCACACCCACAGGGGCGTACTAACATACTAATGACGGCGACTGGTCGGGGATTAACGCCCAGGGGACTAGTCCCCTCGCGCATTAGCATACGGTAAAAGAGCTTTAGAAATACTTTTTCTAAAGATCCCTTTATCTATACTAGTGTATACAGGGATGGTTCTGGGTGCATATTGGACCTGACAGGTTCCTTTTAAAAAGGTATGTGTACATGCTGCAGATTTGACGCATACATTTTTTGCATGAACTTTGCTCCTTTTGGCAGAAAAATGCACCATAAGGCTAGGTTCACACACTGCGTTTTTTGCGGCAAAAACCGCACAAAAACGCACCCGCTTCAAATACGTGGCAAAAAACGCACGCGTTTTTGCCACGATTTGATGCGTTTTTTTGCGGCGTTTTGCTGCGTTTTTGCTCACTGCATCTTTATGCGTTTTTTATCAGTGAACAACAAAAAAAAAAGGTCTGATGTCATTTCCTTCTTCAATATGTTCTTCATTCTCCACTAGTGTATGCAGGAGAGCAGACAGCTGCAGAACTACAAGGCTCAGCATACTCCATCCAATAGTCTATGCAGGAGAACAGACAGCAGCTGCAGAACTACAAGGCTCAGCATACTCCATCCAATAGTGTATGCAGGAGAGCAGACAGCAGCTGCAGAACTACAAGGCTCAGCATGCTCCATCCAGGACTGTATGCTGGAGGGAGAGTCAGGGGGAGCAGACCTACAAGGCTCAGCATCCTCCATCCAATAGTGTACGCAGGAGAGCAGACAGCAGCTGTCGAACTACAAGGCTCAGCATCCTCCTTCCAGGACTGTATGCAGGATTTCTTTGCCCCCCCCAAAACAAAAAAAATGACGTGGGCGTCGCCATATTTTTGTATGCTAGCCGGGTACAGCAGGCAGGTACGGGCTGCCCCCAACCCCCAAGCTGCCTATTTGTACCCGGCCGGGAACCAAAAATATAGAGAAGCCCTTTTTTTTTTTTTAAATTATTTCATGAAATAATTAAAAAAAAAAATAAAAAAAAAAAATGACGTGAGCTTCGCCTAATTTTTGTGTCCAGCCGGGTACAACTAGGCAGCTGGGGATTGGAATCCACAGTGCAGGGTGCCCATGTTTTCTGGGCACCCCCGCTGCGAATTGCAGTCCGCAGCCACCCCAGAAAATGGCACTTTCATAGAACCGCCATCTTCTGGCGCTGTATCCAACTCTTCCAGCTGCCCTGATGCCGGGTGGCTCACTGGGTAATAATGGGGTTAGGGCTAGCTGTATATTATCAGCTGGCCCTAAGCCCGAAATTCATGGTGTCACGCCAATATTAGACATGGCCACCATGAATTTCTAGTAAAGATAAAAAAACACAACACATAGAAAAATATTTTTATTAGAAATAAAACACAACAATTAGTGACTCCATCTTTACTGAAATAAAGAACCCCGCCCCCCGCAGTAATCCTGGGTCAAGGGTCCCGCGCCGTCCAAACCGGATCCAATATCATCTGATCGGTTTGCTGGAAGGCAAAGCGATCAGATGATGTGTCAGGATCAAGTGCCTGAATCACATCACACATCAGCTGATTGTATAAACGGCTTTTATACAATCAGCAGATGCATCGGTGCAAAAAAAAAATATTACTTATGTGCTGATTACCGGCAGCTCCTAGAGCAAGTCTGATCCCGTCCGATCGCTGCAGGAACTGCCGGTAATCAGGGATGAAGTCTCCTGACACATCCGCTGATAGGTTAAACCGGCCGGCCGCTGGCGTCAGCCCGAGACTTACGATCAGCTGACACGTCAGGTGACTGCATCAGGTGATCCATCGCCAGGTCCTGCATCCTGCAGGCATACGTACCCGGGGAGACTGCACACACCCGTTGCGGCGGTACCGGGAGGAGATGGGAGCGGGCATGGCACCGGGAGTCTGCAGACAGGTGAGTATGACATTTTTTTTTCTACTGTTCACTTTTGATTTCGCAACTGCCTCCACCTCCTGCCCGTACAAGACGCCGCACGGCAGCATACATGCACAGGACTGGAGGTGGAAGCGGCGGTGACGGTACCGGGAGGATTCACGCTTCTGTATTTACTGACAGAAGGAATCCTCTTCCTGTACATGTCACTTTACTACCCACCTCCTGCGTTTATAGCTGCGTTTTTGGTCTTAGAAACGCACTAAAACGCAACTATTTGCGTTTCTCATTGCGTCTTTCAAAATTCCATTGCACTCAATGGATGAAAAGCGCAGTGAAAAACGCGGGAATAATTGACATGCTGCGTTTTTGTGGCACCACAAAAACGCAGCTGAAAAAAAAAAAAAGCTGTGTGCAGACAGCAAAAATGAAAACTCAGACTTTGCTGGGGAAGCAAAGTCATGCAGTTTTCTGAGCAAAAAGGCACCCGAAAACTGCGCAAAACGCAGCGAAAAACGCACTGTGTGAACTTACCCTTAAACGCACCAAAAAAAACATGCGTTTTGGTGCAGTTTTTTTTCCCTTGCTTTTTTTTTTTTATGAAGCCAATGGCAGGAAGGGCTAAAATAAAAAAAAAAAAAAAAAACGTAGGAAAAAACACCTTAAGGCTCTGTGCGCACTAGGCGGATTTTCCCGCATGTTTCGCTGCAGAAAATGTTCTTAACCTTTCTGCAGTGATTCACCAGCAAATCCATTGTGAAAAAAAAAATGCTGTGCGCACTAGGCTGATTTTGCCAGCTGCATGTTTTGCTGCGGGATTCTAATTGTGAAATCCTGCAGGGAACAACCTGCGGAAAAAAACGCAACAAATCCGCACCAAAACGCAAGAATCCGCATGTGGATTTGGTGCGTTTTTTTTTCTGCAGGTGCGAAAATCTTTGAGAGCCTGCAGAATTTTCATAAGAAAATTCCATTTTCTAGTGCGCACAAGGCCTAACAATTGGCATGCTGCAGATTTTTTTCTGCACCAAAATCTGCATGGAGAAAAAAGAAAGAAAAAAGAAAGAAAAAAAAAAAAAAGAAACGTGCGCACAGCACTTCAGAAATCTCAGACTTTGCTGGCTTCAGGTCAGACATGCAGATTTTGGTACAAATTTCTCAAAAACACATAAAAAAACGCACTGTGTGTACAGACTAAGTCATTGTTCGCACGCTGTGTTTTTAGCCCAAATCCTTATGCCAGAAAATACAATGAGAATTCTAAAGTGCTTCTTTTTTCCTTGCAGTTTTGGGTGCAGAAAAAGAAACAGCATGTGAATTGTTGGTGCGTTTTTTTTCTTGCATTTTGTAGCCCTTCTAGCCAATTGTTTCACACAAAAAAAAAAAAAAAAAACACCCACACCAAAACATGCATGTATTTTTTGGTGCGTTTTTCTGCTACAAGGTGCAGATAATGTCTGCACTAAAAACTCAGCGTGCGCACATACCGTAGAGAGTAACTAAAACTATTTTTTTCTTATTTATTTATTTATTTTTTTTTTTTTAAATTACCCCTCAGGCATTGCTAAATTAAGAAATTTTGTAATATACTTGGTTATGTTATAGTTGCTTTGAAGATGAATACACTATACTCCAATACTCTGTGTGCAGGAGTTCTCCTTTCAGTCAATGGGAAGTGGGGAGCAGAGGGGCTCAGACAGGGTGGATCCTATGCACGGATTGTTGGAAAATTATGCAAAGAATGGGAATCTTACTGAGCAGCAGTGGAAAGCAGCTTCTAAAGGAGCATAAACTGGCCAATAGGGCCATAGCATTGCATTGTCTGACATGTTTTCAGAGACCAAAAGAGGAGTAGAATAGACACAAATCAAGTAACATCAATAGCATTTAGGCCTCATTTATACTTCCATATTCCTTATCCTATTTTTTTTTACTTTTAAAGAATAGCACAGGGACTCATACCCTTATATCTATGATCTCAGAAATTCATAAAAAAAAGTCAGATTAGGATCAGGCCAAATTAAAGCCATATTTTAACAGATAGGTTCATAATGTGAATGGATTTTTACCCCTTTGCAATGCATAAAGTGAAATCCCCACCAAAGTCAAAAGAACCCGTGTGGATTTTGTAATAGATTTGAGTCACAGGACGTGATGGTACCTATAACAATCTGAATTACACCAAGTCTAAATCACTTTCTTTGCCTATCAATTCTGTATTAAGATCAATAAATGAAGCCATGCTGATAACCGCTTAATGTTTTGTGTATTTTTATGTTGGGCTGAGTCATCTCAAAAACCTGGTAGCCAATTCATTAAGAGATGAGCGCTGTCTCTCTCTTGTGCAAAAATGTCTTCACAACCATAGTCTTTGCACACAGCCATGAAACTGAAGCTTCATGCTGAAATATCATAACCACAGTGCGAATGTGTATAAGCCATCAGTTCAGCTTTCTTGTGTATCCAGCGCCTGCATTGCTTTGTGCTGTGGTTTGTCTTGTGACAGCCGGGTTTGATTCCCCAGGACAGGTTTTCAGTATGTACATACCCACCACCACCTAATGCCACTAGCAAGCACAGTATAATCCACCTTCAGCGGCTGTATAAAGTACACACGTCTGCACCTGAGGAAAGCTGCAGCGGTGTGACTGAGGGCCTGCATGTCTGTAGTATCCACGCAGCTGTACGACACAGAAGAGACTTAAGATTTATTTTCTCAGACTCAAATTATGGAAAATGTGTTACTTTGCGTAAAGATATACACCCATGATACAACCGAATGCCATTTAGAGGGGTAATCCGACACCTCTCACCAGGGCTGTGGAGTCGGAGTCGGAGTCGTGGAGTCGGAGTCGGAGTCGGAGCTCATTTTGGTGGAGTCGGAGTCGGAGTCGGAGTCGGTATAAAATGCACCGACTCCGACTCCTAAAATATATAATAAATTGGGGACAGGAGTGCAATGCAGAATGTGCTGAATATTTTACTAAATAACAACATTTAGTATAATGCTTATATTTAAGTGAAAAATTTATTGTAGTACAATGTGAACATCAGACATTTAATTGTTTTTATGATACAATAATCAAGATATTTGGATAGAACATAAAATATTTATTGGAATACAACTTTAGAACACAAAAAAACTAATAAATTGTAAATATGTAATATATAATATATATATATATATATATATATATATATATATATATACAGTGTATATACACACACACAAGATATATATGTAATCTACTGTATATTACATAGTGTATTACATATTTACAATTTATTACAGTTTTTTGTGTTCTAAAGTTGTATTCCAATAAATATATTTTATGTTCTATCCAAATATCTTGATTATTGTATCATAAAAATTATTAAATGTCTGATGTTCACATACACATATTCATGTACTACAATAAATTTTTCACCTAACTATAAGCAATATATGTAGGAGTCGGAGTCGGAGCCGGAGTCGGAGTCGGAGCCGGAGTCGGAGTCGGTGCAAGAGAATTTGAGGAGTCGGAGTCGGAGTCGGAGTCGAAGGTTTGGCTTACCGACTCCACAGCCCTGCCTCTCACTGCAAGGGAGGCGAGAGGTACCTGGCAGCCATGCAACAGTCCGACGAAGCACCTCTCATCTCCTCCTAACATCTTCAAGAGGTCTTTCCTGCCCGATGTGACTTTGTAGTGTTGGGAGGGGACCAGAGTACCCAGAGGAAGCCTACGCGAACACGGGGAGAACATACAGATGTTGTCCTTGGTGGGCTGGAATCCAAGACCCCAGCACTGCAACGCAGCAATGCTAACCACTGAGCCACCGTGCCGCCCATGGCTTCCACTAATACTATTCTATAACAGATCTCAATCACACGTCAGTCGCCCAACAATGGAGAACACGGTTTGGCGTTCAGATGTGACAAGGTGACTGGAAAATGTCCATGAAAACAGCGGCCTCCAAAGATTGAGCTCCTCTCATGAAGAACCATCCAACTGGCCTGGATTTAGGGACATGAAAATGGCAAACTATGCAAAAGAAAATATGTCTTTTTATGCGATCTACCACAATCAGTAACTGCTATGTGCATTTTCAGTGACCATAACCTCAAAATCCACATAATCTCTGTCTCCAAATTCAATGTTCAGTATATCGCAAAAGTGAGTACACCCCTCACATTTTTGTAAATATTTTATTTTTGCATGAGACAACACTGATGATCTGACAATTTGATACAGTGTAAAGATTGTATAAGGCCGGAGCGTCACGGAGATTACTGCGATCCCCTCGCATGACACTCAGATCACGCTGGCAGTACAGCAGAGCCGAATGTTATGCGAGTGTTCCTGAGACTGAGGTCCGACCATGCGAGTGGACCTCAGCTGCGGGGGCGGACCGGCACTGAGGAGGGGAGGGAGGGATTTATCTCCCTTCTCTCCTCCGTTGCCGGCTATTGCCATTCTCGCACTGCACTCGCGGTACACTGGTGTACTGTGAGTGCAGTGCAATTTTTCTCTCGCCCATAGACTTGAATGGGTGCGAGATAAAGTCTTACATTACAGTCGCAGAATGCTGCGATTGTTTTCTCGGTCCGATTGGGGCTGAGAAAATAAATCGCTCATGGGTGCTGGGACACAGGCTAATATTGATCCCAGTGGAATGCGATTTTTTATCGCACTCCACTCGCACCGATTTTCATGCCGTGTGGCTTAGGCCTAACAGTGCAAATTTAGTGTACCCTCTAAAAAAACTCACACAGCCATTAACTTCTAAACTGCTGGCAACAAAGTGAGTACAACCCTAAGTTAAAATGAATAAATTGTGCCCAATTAGTAATTTACCCTACTTTGTGTCATGTGATAAGGTCTCGGGTGTGAATGGGGAGCAGGTGTGTTACATTTGGGGTTATCCCTCACACACTCTCATACTTGTCACTGGACGTTCAACAGAGCTCCTCATGGCAAATAATTCTCTGAGGATCTGAAAAAAAAAAAGAATTGTTCTACATAAAGATGGCCAAGGCTGTAAGAAGATTGCCAACACCCTGACACTGGGCTGCAGCACGATGGCCAATACCATGCAGCGATTTAACAAGTCAGGCAACACTTAGAGCAGACATCACCATGGTCGACCAAAAAACCTGTGTGCTCAGCATCGTATCCAGAGGTTGTCTTTTCAAAATAAACGTATGAGTGCTGCCAGCATTGCTACAGAGGTTAAATGGGGTGGGGGGATCCGTCTGTCAGTGCTCAGACCATATGCCGCATACTGCATCTCATTGGTCTGCATAGTTGTCATCCCAGAAGGAAGTCTCTTCTAAAGATGATGCACAAGAAAGGCAGCAAACAGTTTGCTGAAGACAAGCAGATTAAGGACATGGATTACTGGAACCATGTCATGTGGTCTGATGAGACCAAGATACACTTATTTGGTTCAAATGGTGTCAAGTGTGTGTGGCCCAAACCGGGCGACAATTACAAAGACCAGTGTGTCCTGCCTATAGTTCAGCATAGTGGTGGGAGTGTCATGGTTTTTGGCTGCATGAGTGCTGTCGGCTGTGGGGAGCCACAGTTCATTGAGAGAACCATGAATGCCAACATGTACTGTGACACACTGAAGCAGAGCATGATCTCCTACCTTTGGAAAGCAGGGCGACCGGGCAGTATTCCAACATGATAATGACAAACACATCTCAGAGACCGACACTGTCTTGCTAAACAAATGGAGGGTAAAGGTGCTGTACTGGCCAAGCATGTCTCCAGACCTAAACCCTATTGAGCATTTGTGGGACCTCCTCAAAAGGGATGGTGAAGGAGCGGAAGGTATCTCTTCTCCACCAGCTCTGTGATGTTATCATGGAGAATGGAAGAGGATCCAACGACTCCTGTGAAGCCCTAGTGAACCCATGGACCCAAGAGAGTAAAGTAAACTCAGTGCTTGAAAACAATAGTGGCCACACAAAATAGACTTTTTTGGCATAATTTAGATATTTTCACTTAGGGTGTCCTGACTTATTGCCAGTGGTTTAGACATTAATGGCTGTGTGCTGAGTTATTTAGAGAGCACCAAAATTTACACTGTTATACAAGCTGTACACTGACTAGTTTAAATTGTATCAAAGTGTCATATCTTCAGTGTTGGCCCATGAAATATTGACAAAAATGTTAGGGGTGTACTCAATTTTGTGATATACTGTATACACCTGAAGCTGCTATATTGCCATACAGCTGGGGGCTTACACAACAATATGGTATGTAGCATGGTGGTGGCAGTCCAGGTACATGACACTGACAGACTGGTAAGGTAAGGATGCTATACCAGAACGTCCGGCAGCCTGACAGCTCTAAGGCTCCTTTCACACTGCGTTTTGCCTTATGTTCAGAGGTCTCATCAGGGCATCCGTCCAAACCGCCCCTCCCCCACCCTGCAAAACGTGTTTCGGACACATGCGCCGACAGGGCCACTGACTGTAATGGAGCAGACTGAGGGAGCGCGGAGGAGGAGAGGGAGCGCGGAGGAGGAGAGGGAGCGCGGAGGAGGAGAGGGAGCGCGGAGGAGGAGAGGGATCGCGGAGGAGGAGAGGGATCGCGGAGGAGGAGAGGGATCGCGGAGGAGGAGAGGGATCGCGGAGGAGGAGAGGGAGCGCGGAGGAGGAGAGGGAACGCGGAGGAGGAGAGGGAGCGAGAAGGAGGAGAGGGAGCGCGGAGGAGCAGAGGGAGCGAGGAGGAGGAGAGGGAGCGAGGAGGAGGAGAGGGAGCGAGGAGGAGGAGAGGGAGCGAGGAGGAGGAGAGGGAGCGTGTCCATCCACATCTGGGAACAACCTTATTTCATTAGGAGCTGTCACAGGTCAGAATATGCCGGGTTATCCTCACATTCTATTCCTCCATAACATTCCATAGAGAGATATGGGCCTTTATATGCTGTGCTGATTGTTATGTTCTTTACCAAAAGTGCATGCTGTCCCGCACACTGTCACACAAACACACGCAGCGCACCCTGCACTGTCACGCAGCGCACCCTGCACTGTCACGCAGCGCACCCTGCACTGTCACGCAGCGCACCCTGCACTGTCACGCAGCGCACCCTGCACTGTCACGCAGCGCACCCTGCACTGTCACGCAGCGCACCCTGCACTGTCACGCAGCGCACCCAGCACTGTCACGCAGCGCACCCAGCACTGTCACGCAGCGCACCCAGCACTGTCACGCAGCGCACCCAGCACTGTCACGCAGCGCACCCAGCACTGTCACGCAGCGCACCCAGCACTGTCACGCAGCGCACCCTGCACTGTCACGCAGCGCACCCTGCACTGTCACGCAGCGCACCCTGCACTGTCACGCAGCGCACCCTGCACTGTCACGCAGCGCACCCTGCACTGTCACGCAGCGCACCCTGCACTGTCACGCAGCGCACCCTGCACTGTCACGCAGCGCACCCTGCACTGTCACGCAGCGCACCCTGCACTGTCACGCACATACATTTATATACACACACACTGTCACACACACACACAGGGTACATTGTGCACACTGACACACACAACACAAAGTGCACATTGTCACACAGGATACACAGTGCACACTGTCACATACATATACACACAGTGCACTGTCACACACATACATTTCTATACACACACACTGTCACACACACTATTAATACCCCTGTAGGTGCAGTCACCCCATAGTGAGGGCAGTGGGAATTCTGCGGCTCCTGTCACTCGTCCCCTGAGGTACAAGCCGTGGAGCCTGGAGGGAAGGGAGGACAGGAGGCCGGACACCGGGCAGGAAGCGAGCAAAAATCACAGCTTACCCAGAAATTATCCAGGAAATACGCCATGACCATCTTGCTAATGGATAAAGGGGGTCCCCGCTCCAGTGTATTGTCTCCAATGCGGCCCGCACTCCGCCGGTTCCCCGGCCCGATGTAGTAGTGTCTTTCCTCCGCTCTCCTCCTACGGAACCAGACGGAATCCCACAGCCACCTCCTCCCCCGCCTCCTGCTGCTGGAGCTTGGAGCGCGCATGCGTAGCCGGCACAGGGTGGGAATCGAAGTAGAGCGACAGCTAGCGGCCAAGTCGTGCAAGTACGCGGACTTGCAAAAATAAAAAAAAAAGAAAAAAAATATTTTTTTTTCTTCATTCAACTTTATTAAACATGGAAAGTTGGGAACATAAGCAGAAATGGTGTCTTCCATTCCAATGGTGTCAGCAGGCAGAGCACGCTTGTCAACCCGTGTGTCCAGTACTGGAGCCACATTACAGCTTCCCAGTGGCCCCCGTCCTCCCTTCCCCCTCTCAGGGGTGCAGCCACTTTTTCTTTTTAAAATCGTGTTCCAAGGAGCCATGGTAGTTTTATTTATATATATATTTATTTTTTTTTGTCAAAATATGAGGGCTTGTTATTTTTGCTTGGCTGGTTACATTTATTAATGACGCCATTTTGGGATAATGCATTTACAGAATTTTTTTTTGAGGGGGCAGTGAGGGGTTAATGGGAGTAATCAGCAATTCTGCTTTATGTGTGTTCGCCGTGCAGCATAAGTGACACGTTCTCGTTATTTTTTTCTGATCGGTACGATTACGATGATATCAGACTTCTAGAGACAGTTACAAAAAAATAACTTTATGTGACACTGATATGGGTGAGATGACCTCCGTTTTGCATCATGCTGACAGGCATATCCCCAAGGGATTGACTCGGGTCTCAGTATTGTGTACACCAGAGATCCCCAACCTTTCTGACCTTGAGATCCACATCTGGCTCTGTGAGAGGGCTGTAAGCCACATCCAGCTCTGTGAGAGGGGAGCAAGCGACATTCAGCTGTTAAAGAGGGTCTCGAGCCACATTCGGCTCTGTGAAATGGTTATGAGCTACATCCAGCGCTGTGAGGTCGCGAGCCACATCGAGCTCTGTGTTAGGGTCTCGAGCCACATCCAGCTCTGTGAGAGGGTCGCAAGCCACATCCAACTGTGAGAGAGGGTCGCAAGCCACATCCAGCTCCGTGAGAAGGTTGCGAGCCATATCCAGCTCTGTGAAATGGTTATGAGCCACATCCAGCACTGTGAGAAGGATACGAGCCACATCCAGCTCTGTGAGAAGGTCGTGAGCCACATCCAGCTCTGTGACAGGGTTGTAAGACACATCCAGCTCTGTGACAGGGTCGTAAGCCACATCCAGCTCTGTGAGAGGAATGACAAATGAGTCTCTCCTATTTAAGTATACGTATGCGCAAAAGTAAACTATACCAAGGGTCTCGAGTCACGTCCAGCTCTGTGAGAGGGTCACGAGCCACATCCAGCTCTGTGAGAGGGTCGCGAGCCACATCCAGCTCTGTGAGAGGGTCGCGAGCCACATCCAGCTCTGTGAGAGGGTCACGAGCCACATCCAGCTCTGTGAGAGGGTCGCGAGCCACATCCAGCTCTGTGAGAGGGTCGCGAGCCACATCCAGCTCTGTGAGAGGGTTGCGAGCCACATCCAGGTCTGAGAGGGTCGCGAGCCACATCCAGCTCTGTGAGAGGGTCGCGAGCCACATCCAGCTCTGTGAGAGGGTCGCGAGCCACATCCAGCTCTGTGAGAGGGTCACAAGCCACATCCAGCTCTGTGAGAGGAATGACAAATGAGTCTCAATTATTTCAGTTTATGTATGCGCAAAAATAAACTATGCCAAATGGATCAACCATATTTCGTCTGATTTTTATGGATAATTTGCCATTATTAATATAGGAAACTGTATTAGGTTTTGTTGCACATTTTATTCACTGCTGCTGTAGCGCCCCTGAGGCTTCAGTCGCCACAGGGTACTGCATCTCACTTAAGGTGCAGCACTCATCTCAGGTAAGGAGAGGTTAATTGCTGGAGTTTCTCACATTCACAAACCACACACAGGAGCTTTCCCACCGGGGGATGGCCTGGGGTAGAGAGGGGGGTGGCCATCACGAAGCATGGGACTTTCCCGGTAACTAGGACAACCACCTGGGGTGGACCTCACTTGGGGAAAAGGGAAGGAGCATCTTGACAGTTAGGCAGTCAACCCCGGGCACAGCTTGGGGTGAGGGGCACAGTTGGAACCTCGGTCCAATCTTCTTTTACCTCACATTTCTGGGAGCGCCATAGGACCCACAGCTTGGAGCAGGTAGCTCAGCCCGGGTTCTCTACAGCTACAGGGGATTCCAAGGTCTGCGGAGAGTGCAGGAAACACCTGCAGCCCATTTCACATTCCACATACACCGGGATTGGAGGGACCCCGACCAGAAAGGACTCACAGTGTTAACACCGGTGTTGACCTTGAATTGCTCGGGATCAACTGGGGCCCAGCACGGCGGAGATCTGTACTCCGGGACAGGCAACTGGGACTGTGAGTAAAGAAACCTTGAAACTGCAGAGACTGTGTCCGCCTGTCCTTGCCGGTACCCCGCGCTTTGGCGCCAACAGCCTCTGCTCCACTCATCATCTTCCCCGGGGCCCGCTCCACCTGTGGGTAGCAGAACCATCTTAGCTGCTACAACCATCCGCCCTGGAAGACAGCGACACCAGAGGCGGCTAATCCCTGGCCGCGTACCACAGGTGGCATCACGAGACAAACTAGCCCCATCATCATCCTCCGTTTTATTGTACGCCTCGGGGCCACGAAGCCGGGCAGGGCCACCCGTGACATCCCCAGACCTGACATCACCAGGCCCGGCGACGAGTATATTTAACCCCCTACCCAATGGGTGCTACACTGCTGCATAAAAAAAAAAGTTTTACAGATGACAATACAGCTGAATATGCAAGATAAGAATGCCGCGGAGACACCATCACATGTTTCTCAACGCTGGCAGGAAACTAGACAGGTCTTTCACCGGGAAGGAACAACCATGGGAAGGGCAGTCTCCAGTCAAGGAAACTGCCTATACCAAAACATGGTATCCATCCACAGACAGCTGTTTCGGGGTATTTGCCCCTCATCAGTGTGGAGTAGGAAACTGGCTAGTGGGAGCAATGCCTAGTAGAAGACTACATAGCTAAGGATGGTTGACCTCGGAGAGATCAACATCCAACACCACGGAGACACCATCTCGTGTTTCTCAACGCAGTGAAACTAGGATTGAGAAACATGTGATGGGGTCTCCGCGGCAATCTTGTTTTGCATATTTTCCCAGAGGGCCTTGTTCTAGTGTCACTGCGTTGAGAAACACGTGATGGTGTCTCTGCGGTGTTGGTTTGGTGCTTTTTTTTCTTTAGAATCTTCAATGTGTAGCCTAACAAAAATAAAAGTAAATTAAAAAAAAAAAAAAAAAAATCAGTGTTGCATATTAAAGCTCAGAATCAAAACTTTTCTTTACTATTAAGAACACGGACTTCCATTTGCACCAAAACACATTGAATAAGCGGGATAAAAATTGCAGCAAACATGCAATAATTAGAGAAGATTGTTATTGTGTCGTGTGGTTATTTAATTTACAGTATGTGTATGCAGAAAGATGCCAGCTCGGCCCTGAGGATTGATCTCCGTCGCGCACGAAGATGGTCCCCCCCGACCAGATATGGTGGGACAGCGAGACTGACCTCTCAGGATAGCCCCGCTGAACCCGCTATTTTCTTCCTCTGCTCTGCTGTGACCTCGCAACCTTGCAGATGTTGCCTGCGGAGCCTGGGATAGTGTGATCCTAGGTAGACGTAATACCACACTCAGTCATTGAGCTCACTGGTTGGCTGCTGCACTGTTGACGAGACTTCAGCACCACAGCCAATGCCAGTCACTGGGAGCAATGGCGAGACTCAAAGGTGGACCCCAAGGAAGGTGAGCAGGGGTGTATCAATCGCGGTCGCAACAGGGCCCGGGGGCACAGAGGACCAGTCGACCCCAGCATCTACTTCTGAGGACATACATCCAGCTGAAATGTAGAGAATCGTCGAGTCCCTGCAATACCACCGGCCAAACAGAAACCGGCAGCTGATAATGGTAGCTGCCAGGCACTTCGCCGGCCTGAGCGGAGGACTGCACACGACATGGAAGCCGGGGAAGGTGAATAGAATGGAGGTTTTTTTTATGCATTAGAGGCAGAACGGGGACTATATGAAGACAACCGAGATAAGGATATGTAACTGTATTACCATAAGTAGGAGGTTTAATTGATGGTTATTCAGTGGCTATATGTAAATAGGTAGCAAAGAGAGATTTACCATGCAGTATCATACAGGAGGGAAAGAGACATTTTCATCCATACTTAAAGTGGACTTGACCTTAAAATATATTGCTTTTACAGTGCTCAGCATAAATGAGTACACCTTCTCTGAAAAGTAAGATTTGACCCAATATCTCATCGAATACAAGAATAATTTCCAAAATTTTAACAAGACTGAGTTTCGTAGAATATTTTCTTAAACCAATAACAACCAAGCAAGGCTAATAATGTAACTTTCATTACAAAATCTTGAGGTTTACTCAAATTAGTTGATGCACAAATGAATACATAAACAACTACATCTAGTAATTTGTATGACCTCCATGATATTTAAAGACAGCATCAAGTCTTCTAGGCCTGGAATGAACAATTTGGCGCCTTATTGCAATATCTATCTTTTTTCATTTTTTTCAAAGATGACCTTTTTTAGAGCCTTATTCATGTGCTGATGGTGGTTCTAGTGACCTATTTATTTCCTGATGATGGTTATGATGCCGTTGTTATGTACTATTGATGGCTCTGATGTTCTGTTTATGTACTGATGAGGATTTTGGTATTTTCGTATTCATATAGTGATGATGGTTTTGATGATCAATACACCAACAGAACCATCAATACTACCTTAACACATCACCATAGCCATTAGCAGTACATGAATACATCACCAGAACAATCATTACTACATGAATATGTCAGCAGAACAACCATCAGTACAGGAATACAACACCAGAAGCACCATCAGTACAAGAATACGACACTAGAACCATCATCAGTACAGGAATATATCACTTAAACCACTATCCGTACAGGAATACAGCACCAGAACCACCCAACAGTTTTGTTCTAAGCTGTATTGGTTGGATGAAAGACATAAAAACCATAACCTTTTATCTATAATGGGGTCTGTTTAGTTTCCATTAGGGTATCTGCCAAATGCTGATCACATTACTTGAAATCAAATGGCCCCCATTATAGTAAATATATATTACTTTCAATGGCTATCCTTGGGTCTGACATATAAAATATCGGACATTAGGGATGAATATCACCATATGTCCCTTGTATTGTGTAAATGGTCCACAAACAATAAGTGATTATATATCTAACTTTAAAAATGCACTGCCAGTTAAGATTCACCCTTAATGTACACTTTTTTTTCTAGTTTTAATTGTAACTGCTGTTTTGTGGTGAAAAAGGTAAGAATTATAATGGAAGTGGTTGACTGTGACTGTTACCTGACCCATTGGGAGGTGGGGGGTGCGTTAGGGATTCTGTTATCTTAATCTTTGAACCAGTCCGTTACTTGGTGGCTGAGGGTTCACTGAGTGGTGCCATTGGCTTTATCTGCCTAGGGCACTAAAATGCCTTGTCCCAGCCCTGCTCTTCAGTGCATCGCAAGATGCGGTGTCGACTGTATGTGCAACAATGACCCCACGCGACTAATAATATAAGTATTTTGGAGCAACAAACTGAAGTTTAATAGACCTTTAAGGCCGCTCCGTGAAGCACCGAATACATGTAAGATATCTGTAGGATTTGATCACAAATTCTAAAGTTGGATCTCCCCAGAAACAAATACAGGCATGAGAAAACTTAAGTACACCCTCTAGTGTTTCACATATTAGGACATAAAAAAAAGCATCTCATCCTTGGAAATTTTTAAATTTAGGGAAATATAACCTCAGATGAAGAACTATACATGACAAATTACACAGTGTCATTGTGGCGCCCTGGATAAGCCAGGGGCCACAGATAACAACATCTACACACCCCACACTCCAGGTCAGGCACACCGAAGTCAGGCAAAAACCCTTCTTGCCTTCCTCCAGGGGCTGATGTCCACACCAGGGGGTGGGCCAGGTGGTTGGCCCCGCCCACCGAGGAGTTCACAGTCCTGGAGGCGGGAAAAGAAGACAGTTTAGTTGTGGAGTATGAAGTTGGAGGAAGGAAAGTGTGGTAGTGGCACAACTATCTGACAGCGTCCGGGTGTGTGGCCCGGACGGTACAGCAAGGTTGGCAGACGGTGGTGACCGTCTGCAGGAGTGGCCTATTGGAGCTAACCGTAAGGACCGTGGACGGGCGGTGGCCCGGCGGTACCGGACCGGTACGCAAAGAGAAGCCAGCACCATCCGGCAGGGGCTTACGGACCCCGGCAAGGCTAGGAGTCGCCGTGAATTTGCCAAATCCGTTAGCGAAGGGAACCTCCTGGGTTTCCCAGCAGCCAAGTCCGACAGAAGGCAACCGTCCAACCGAGAGAGGGAAACACAGTCACCGCCAAGGCTAAAGTTCCCAGGGCCAGAGCCTGCGGGCAAAAGGGGCTCCTTCAGCACCCATCCAAGCTGGGGAGCGGGTTACCGGTGGGAACCCATTGGAACCGTTACACTACATAAGTGCAGGGAAAGGCAGTCACCATCAACCTGCCGAGAGAAACAACATGGCAGCCGTCTGTGGGACCCATCCATCCAGCCGTGTGTTTTACCGAAAACTGTGTCCTCATCATTGGCTGAGTGAGTACCACCGTGCCGTGCGGCACAGCGCTGTCCCCCGCGACCCTGCACCTCACCAGGCCCCGTAACTGTGCCATCCATCCCTACCCCATCACCGGGCCCCGGGACAACCAACCCCCTACCCACGGAGGGGAGAACTAACATCCAGGCTGCTCCCTGTCATCGCTCCCGGGATCCCCGTCCAGAGCAGCGGTGGTGTCACCAATATCACCACAACCGTGGATGGCGTCACGGACAATAACCAAATCCCCACAATCCCCCTCCCTTTTCAATCACGGGCGAGGAGCGCCGCTCGAGTCCCCGGCATCCGGCTCACCGCTCGAGCCACCACCGAGCAGCAGCAGCGGACCCGAGCAGTGGGAGAGCGCAGCGTCCTCTCCTCCGCCCGCGACATCATTAGTTATTGAAGAAGAAAAAAAAAATAAAAAACAAGACTATATTGCAGTATGAATTAAATGGAATCTGTCAGTAGGATCAACCCTCCTAAGCAATCTAGGTTATATGAACCTGAATAAAATGATACCTTGGTATCTCCTGCCCGATATCTTATACCAGGAAAATCCACATTTTTCTTAATATGTAAAAGAGCTGCTAAAATATATGGGCTAGACATGGATCTCTCGGATTATCTGTCTCCAGAGCTGATTTTAAGTGAAAGAGGGATTTACTACTGTGATATGACACTGTACCCTCACAATTAGAGATGAGCGGACCCAAGGATATTTGTGATCGCCAAATCTGCACGTACTGGAAAAAAAAAAGTTCGGGGACGAGAAGTTCTGTGCTGCAAAACAGTCGGCGTAATGGCTATGGGGCTACAAAAGGAAGCTAAATGGAGATAAGAGCAGGATATATCCAGGTGCATCTCAATAAATTAGAATTTAATAAAAAAAAAATAATTATTTTAGTAATTCAATACAAAAAGGGAAACACATATATAGAGTCATTACACACAGAGTGATCTACAGTACAGACCAAACGTTTGGACACACCTTCTCATCTCTAGAACAACTGTTAAGAGGAGACTTTGTGCAGCAGGCCTTCATGGTAAAATAGCTGCTAGGAAACCACTTCTAAGGACAGGCAACAAGCAGAAGAGACTTGTTTCGGCTAAAGAACACAAGGAATGGACATTAGACCAGTGGAAATCTGTGCTTTGGTCTGATGAGTCCAAATTTGAGATCTTTGGATCCAACCACCGTGTCTTTGTAGAAAAGGTGAACGGATTGACTCTACATGCCTGGTTCCCACCGTGAAGCATGGAGGAGGAGGTGTGATGATGTGGGGGTGCTTTGCTGGTGACACTGTTGGGGATTTATTCAAAATTGAAGGCATACAGAACCAGCATGGCTACCACAGCATCTTGCAGCGGCATGCTATTCCATCCAGTTTGTGTTTAGTTGGACCATCATTTATTTTTCAACAGGACAATGCCCCCAAACACACCTCCAGGCTGTGTAAGAGCTATTTGACTAAGAAGGAGAGTGATGGGTGCTACGCCAGATGACCTGGCCTCCACAGTCACCAGACCTGAACCCAATCGAGATGGTTTGGAGTGAGCTGGACCGCAGAGTGAAGGCAATAGGCAAACAAGTGCTAAGCATCTCTGGGAACTCCTTCAAGACTGTTGGAAAACCATTTCCGGTGACTACCTCTTGAAGCTCATCAAGAGAATGCCAAGTGTGCAAAGCAGTAATGAAAGCAAAAGGTGGCTACTTTGAAGAACCTGGAATATAAGACATATTTTCAGTTGTTTCACACTTTTTTGTTAAGTATTTCATTCCACATGTTTTAATTCATAGTTTTGATGCCTTCAATGTGAATCTACAATTTTCAGAGTCCTGAAAATAAAAAAAAAACTCTTTGAATGAAAAGGTGTGTCCAAACGTTTGGTCTGTACTGTATTTCAAGTGTTTATTTCGGTTATTGTTGAGGATTATGGCTTACAGCCAATGAAAACCCAAAAGTAATTATCTCAGAAAATGAGAATAATTAACACAAAACACCAGCAAAGGCTTTCTAAGCGTTTAAAATGGCCCCTTAGTCTGGTTCAGTAGGCTACACAATCATGGGGAAGACTGCTGACTTGACATATGTCCAGAAGGCTGTCATTGACACACTCCACAAGGAGGGTAAGCCACAAAAGGTCATTGCTATAGAAGCTGGCTGTTAACAGAGTGCTGTATCCAAGAATATTAATAGAAAGTTGAGTGGAAGGAAAAAGTGTGGTAGAAATAGGTGCAAAAGCAACCAGGATCAGCACAGACTTGATAGGATGGTTAAGAAAAGGCCATTCAAAAATTTGGGGGAGATCCACAAGGAGTTGATGGCTGCTGGAGTCAGTGCTTCAAGAGCCACCACACACAGGAGGTATCCAGGACATGGGCTACAATTGTCACATTCCTTGTGTCAAGCCACTCATGACCAATAGACAACGCCAGAAGCGTTTTACCTGGGCCAAGGAGAAAAAGAACTGGACTGTTACTCAGTTGGCTGAGGTGTTGTTTTTAGATGAAAGTAAATTTTGCATTTCATTTGGAAACCAAGGTCCCAGAGTCTGGAGGAAGAGTGGAGAGGCCAGAATCCAAGCTGCTTGAGGTCTAGTGTGAAGTTTGCACAATCCGTGATGGTTTGAGGAGCCATGTCATCTGCTGGTGTAGGTCACTGTGTTTTACCAAGACGAAAGTCAGCAGCACAGCCGTCAAAAAGGAAATGATAGAGCACTTCATGCTTTCCTCTGCCGACAAGTATTTTTGGATGGAAATTTCATTTTTTGGCAGGACCTGGCACCTGTCCGCACTGTCAAAAGTACAAATACCTGGTTTAATAACCACAGTATCACTGTGCTTGATTGGCCAGCAAACTAATCTATGGGGTATTGTCAAGAGAAAGATGAGAGACACCAGACCCAAGAATGCAGATGAGCTGAAGGCTGCTATCAAAGCAACCTGGGATTCTATAACACCTCAGCAGTACCACAGGCTGATCGCCTCCATGCCACGCCGCATTGATACAGTAATTCATGCAAAAGGAATCCCGACCAAGTATTGAGTGCATTTACTGTACATAATTTTCAGTAGGCTCCAACATTTCTGAGTTTAAAATATTTTTTTTCAATTGGTCTTATATAATATTCTAATTTTCTGAGATAATGACTTTTGGGTTTTCATTGGCTGTAAGCCATAATCATCAACATTAACAGAAATAAACACTTGAAATCGATCCCTCTGTTTGTAATGGTTCTATATAATACAGTTGTGCTCAAACGTTTACGTACCCTGGCAGATTATTTCCTTTCTTGTCCTTTTTTCAGAGAATATGAATGAGAGCACAAAGTCTTTTTTTTTTTCAACTCATGGTTAGTGGTCGGGTGAAGCTATTTATTGACAAACTACTGTGTTTTCTCTTTTTAAAGCATAATGACAACCAAAAACATCCAAATGATCCTGATCAAAAGTTCACATACACCAGTTCTTAATACTGTGTATTGCCCCCTCCAACATCAATGACAGCTTGAAGTCTTTTGTGGTAGTTGTAGATGAGGCTCTTTATTTTCTCAGATGGTAAAGGTGCCCATCCATGTTGGAATGTCCAAGTACATCACATGCGCAGCTTCCGGGCCGATGAGTGCAAATATGCCTCCAGTATTTGCTGATAACGTGTTGCATTCATCTTTCCTTCAACTTTGAACAAGTTTCCTGTGCCTTTGTAGCTCACACATCCCTGCATGATTAGCGATTCAGCTCTGTGCTTTACAGTAGTAATGGTGTTCCTTTAATCATAGGCCTTGTTGACACCTCTCCAAATATAATGTTTATGGTTGTGGCTAAAAAGTTCGATTTTGGTCTCATCACTCCAAATTACCTTGTTCCAGAAGTTTGGAGGCTTGTCTCTGTGCGGTTTGGCGTATTGTAGGCGAGATACTTTGTGGCATTTGCACAGTAATGGCTTTCTTCTGGCGACTCAACCATGCAGCCCATTTTTCTTCAAGTACCTCCTTATTGTGCATCTTGAAACAGCCACACCGCTGATTTTCAGTAAGTCCTGTATTTCAGCAGATGTTAGTTGTGGGTTTTTCTTTGCATCCCAAATAAATTTTCCTGGCAGTTGTGGGCACAATTTTTATTGGTCTACCAGATTGTGGTTTGTTTTTTACAGAGTACCTGATTTTCTATTTGTTAATCAGTGTTAAGACTGCTGTCTGGCATTATCAATTCCTTGCATATCGTTTTGTATCCCTTTCCTATTTTATACAGTTCAACTATCTTTTCCCTTAGATCCGTTGACAATTCTTTTGCTTTCCCCATGACTCACAATCCAGAAACGTCAGTTGCTGGATGAAATATGCAAGAGTTTGTCTGGATCCCAGAAACTCATTTTGCTTGTAATCAGTGTGTGGATAAAAAGCTAACAGGTCACAAGTGAGGATGTTACTTTTAGTAGCCATTGAAAACCCATTTGTCTCAACTCCTGTGCATGTTATCAGGCCAAAATCACCAGGGTATGTGAACTTTTGATCAGGGTCATTTACATGTTTTTGATTGTCATTATGATTTCAAAAGATAAAACACAGTAGTTTGACAATAAATGGCTTCAACCAACCACTAACCATGACTGGGAAAATAAGATTGTGTTATCATTCATATTCTATGAAAAAAAAAAAGGCCAAGAAAACAAACTCTGCTGGGGTATTTACATTTTTGAGCACAACTGTATATGCATCTCCCTTTTTGTATTGAATTACTGACATAATTTATCTTTTTAATAGTATTCTAATTTATAGAGATGCACCTGTACCACATAAGATAACACTGCAGTCAGGCACTTTTCCGAGCCTGCTCATTAAGCTTTATGAATATTCACTGATTCCCCTTTCCTCCCTCTATGTCAGCATCTGTGATTGGTTGCAGTGAGTTTGGTTTATGGTAGTGTAAAAAGAAATACATAAATTTAAAAAAAATGGAGAGAATCCCACCCCATTATTTTTTTTTTTTAATTAAATTAGTTATTTATTTACTTTTTGGTCCCCCCCCCCCATTTTTGAAAACCAACCACAGTAAAGCTGACCGCTGGAGGTTGGTATTATCATGGTGGGAAGAACCATGGTTATTTGCCCCTCCCAGCTTAAAAAATACTAGCCCGCAGCCTCCCCAGAAGTGGAGCATCTATTGGATGCAGCAATTCTCGCACTTTACCCGACTCATCCCAAGAGCCCTGGTGAGGAATCGTGGTAATATATGGGGTTGATGTTAGCAGTGGTTGACTTCTCAAAAATTCACAGCTGCCATGAAGCCCGAGATTAGTAATGGGAGGAGTCTATGACACTGCTGTCAGTGTGTCCCAGAGTCTGCAGTGATCGGTCTCGTTTTCCATCAGTACAGTCTCTGGATAAAGCAAAGCCGGGATCGTTGCGGGACATCATTTGGATTATGTCGGACTTGCAAGGGTGTTTTAGGGGTTGATAAAGGGGTGAAAGAAGGTGTACACATTTTATTTCAAATAAAGTATTTTTCGAAGTTTGTTTATTTCTTGACTTACAGGTTAGCAATGGGGGTGTCGCATAGACCCCTACCCATTACTAACCTAGGGATTGACAACTCAAATCACAGCTGTTATCAACCCCATATATTACCCTAATTGCCACAGCACCAGGGAAAGCATGATGAGCCGGGTAAAGTGCCAGTATTGGTGCATCTAATGCATGTGCCTATTCTGGGGCAGTTGCAGGCTTGTATTTGTAGTCTCTTCCCATCCCGATAATACTAGTTCCCAGCAGTCAGATTTACCATGGCTGGTTATCAAAAATGGGGGGACCCCACACTGATTACCTGAGCTGGATATAAAAAATAAGGCAAAAGCTCACGTGGTGGGCCAGCCAACTACAGTGGTGCGCTGGCCATTCACAGCCATGCCAATACTTGAGATGGCTGTGATGAGCCTGGAAGTGCCCACCTCGGAAAAGCTTGCTGATTGGCTGCTTACTCTACAACCTATCAGCAAACTTTATTCGGATAACAAACCTGAACAGGAACCAGACATACCGGTAAAAAAGTCTGTGTTCTGTAAAGTTTGGGGTTCATACCGTTCGGGTTCGCTCATCCTTATAAAAGGACACACACACACACACAGAAACACACACACAAACACACACACAAACACACACACAAACTCCAGTGAGATCAGAACTAAAAGTACAGCCGAAGTAAACTTTGTCTCATTACAAACAAGTAAAACATCAGCAATGATTGTAGAGAAAATTGTTGCTGTTCATCAATCTGGGAAGGGATATACACAGTATTTCCATTCTTAAGTAATTTTTCCATCATTCTACAGTGAGAGATTATTCACCAGTTAAAAACATTCAAAACTATTGACAAGCTTCCCAGGTGTGGACATCCCACAAACTTGTACCAAGGTCAGACTGTGCAATGCTCAGAGAAATTGCAAAAACCTTAAGGTCCTGTGCGCACTTGCCGGATTTCACCACGGATTTCCTGCGGATTTGCTGCATGTTTCGCTGCAGAAAATGTTCATAACATCTCTGCAGTGATTCACCAGCAAATCCTATGGGAAAAAAAAAATACTGTGCTCACTAGGTGGATCTTGACAGCTGCATGTTTTGCTGCAGGATTCCCGCAGCAAAAACAATTGCATGTCACTTCTTTTCCACAGATAGCTGCGGGATTTCACTCCATTGACTGCAATCTGATCGTAAAATCCCGCAAGGAATAACGCAGGTAGCAAACTCTGTGCGATTCATTGCGTTTTCCTGCGTTATTCCCTGCGGTATTTCGCATTTTCGGGACATAATGTGTATCACTGCCTGCGTTTTGCAGGGAAGTGAAGTCATTATGACAGGAAGAGGAAGCGGAGCAGAGACTAAATCAGACACATATCACACACAGACACAGACATATAGAATACACATAGAAATCAAACGTACATATGAAAATAAAAAAAAAAAAAAAACTTGGGCTCCGCTGTATTTTTACCGTCCAGCCGAGGTAAACACACAGCGGCGGCCCAGTATTCTCAGGCTGGGGAGGGCGAGGGCCAGGGTTAATGCCCCCCCCTCCAGCAGGCGAGAATATCAGCCCGCAGCTGCCCTGGGACTGTCGCATCCATTACGCGACAGTCCCGGAGGGTCCCTGTCTCTTCCTGACTGCAGCTCGTCTATGAGACAGCTTCCATGATTAACCCGTAAGTAAAGTGAATAAACACACACACCGAAAAATCCTTTATTTTAAATAAAATACCAAAAAAGCCCCTCTTTTACCCCTTTATTACACCCCCCAACACACAGCTCCGGCGTAATCTACCGAGGTCCCACGACGCTTGCATATATCCACGTCTGACACACTGTACTGAATGCAGCCTCGTAAGGAGACTGCAGAGGTAATTACAGGCCATTTCTCACGGTCGGTAATGTGAACGCATTACCGCTCGGGAGAACTGCAGTGTGTCCTCACAGGGACTCTATCTATTGATTATCTATCTATCTCAGAAGGAAATTACTTTTTTTTTTCTTTCCAATGTGCTTTATTGCATTGAATTCATTAAAACACAAGTACCAACCTGCAGAAAAAACGCACCAAAGCCGCACAAAAACCGCACCAAAACACATGTGGATTTCAGTGCAGTTTTTTTACGTATTTTTTCCATGAGTGTGGAAATCTTTCAGTGCCTGCGGAATTTTCTTAAGAAAATTCCATTTTCTAGTGTGCAGAAGGCCTAAGAGCTAAAGCCCTCAGAATGTTAAACTTTCAGGTTTATTGCAGTACAATAAAAAAAAAAAAAATAATAAAAAGACTGAACAACTATGGCTTGTTTCGAAGGGTTGCCAGAAAAAAAAAAGCCTGTTTCTAAAAATAATATGGCAGCAAGTTAGCAAAATTTCATCTGAATAAATAACAAGACTCCTGGAATAATGTGCTTTAGGCTATGTGCGCACGTTGCATACAGTCACTGAAGAAATGTCCGCAGCGATCTGAAGAGCACACGTGCGCTTCAAATCGCTGCAGAAAATGTCCTTAGTGAAAGAAAAAAAAAGCCGATTCCATGCGCTCTGACTGCAGCTCCTCCCATAGACAGAGCAGGAGCTGCAGGCAAAGCACAGGAAAGAAGTGACATATCACTTCTTAGAACGCGCGCTTCATAGATTATGCAGGGGACGTAGGACGCATGCAGTTACGCTGCGCTACAAAGCGCAGCGTAACTGCATGTAATTACACAACGTGCGCACATAGCCTTAGATTGACAAAAGCAGAGTGAAGGTGATCAGTGCAAACAAAATACAGAGTGACAGCAAAGCCAACTCATAGCAGCTGTCAAGCATGGTAGCGGAGAGGTAATGATGTGAGCTTGCATTGCAGACAGAGGACTTGGGCATCTTCAAGTCATTGACTCCACCATGATCTCCACTGTGTACTGAAGTATTTTGGAGCAGGTGTGAGGCCATCTATCCATAAGCTAAAGCTTGGCTAAAACTAGGGCATGCAATAAGACAATTATGTCAAGCACATCAGCAAGTCTACCACAGATTGTGAGAGCTTGAAAGAGATATTCCCATCTCCAACATCCTATTCCAATATGTAGTAGGTATAATAATATTAATTTTAGCAAATATCTTTAATTACAAAATGTCGTATAGACCTCCTGATTAGCTATGTTGCTTACCCCATTTGCGGGGCATTGCAGTAACTAAAGGTACCGTCACACTTTAGCGACGCAGCAGCGATCCCACCAGCGATCTGACCTGGTCAGGATCGCTGCTGCATCGCTACATGGTCGCTGGTGAGCTGTCAAACAGGCAGATCTCACCAGCGACCAGTGACCAGCCCCCAGCCAACAGCGACGTGCAAGCGACGCTGCGCTTGCACGGAGCCGGCGTCTGGAAGCTGTGGACACTGGTAACTAAGGTAAACATCGGGTATGGTTACCCGATGTTTACCTTAGTTACCAGCGCACACCACTTAGCTTAGCGTGTGCAGGGAGCAGGAGCCGGGCACTGGCAGCGTGAGAGCTGCGGAGGCTGGTAACGAAGGTAAATATCGGGTAACCACCTTGGTTACCCGATGTTTACCTTGGTTACAGCTTACCGCAGGCTGTCAGACGCCGGCTCCCTGCACATTCAGGATTGTTGCTCTCGCTGTCACACACAGCGATGTGTGCTTATCAGCGGGAGAGCAACAATAAAAAAACGAACCAGGGCTGTGTGTAACGAGCAGCGATCTCACAGCAGGGGCCAGATCGCTGCTCAGTGTCACACACAGCGAGATCGCTAATGAGGTCACAAAAAACGTGACTCAGCAGCGATCTCAGTAGCGATCTCGCTGTGTGTGAAGTACCCCTTAGGTATCCATGGTTATGACCATGAGCAACTAGCTAACTGGCTGTAACTATTGATATCTCAGCTGCACGAGAGACATTGCTATATCAGGAGAACTACACTACATTTCTAATTAGAGGTATTTGCTAATATTTTTACACCTGCTACATGTTTGGATAGGATCATGGAGATGGGAATACTCCTCTAACCTTAGCCAATGAGTTCTGGATTCTGCGTATTTTCGCTGTGCCAAAAACACAGCGCCTTATAGGGCAATTAAAATGGATAGGATTTATAGAACTCTCCTGCGCTGTTTTTTTTTTTTTTTTTAATGCAGCATAAACTGATCTGCAGTACATTTGAAATCTGCAACACGTCAATTTCTCTTGCGAGTACTGAGTTTTATATGCAAATTTTCTCCAAAAACTTGCATTAGATGATAATCCACACCTGACTGTCTATAAAATTTTGTCAAAGCCAAATACCAGGAAGTATGAAAAAGAAAGCAGCTTCATTTAAAACATGATATACCTAAAAGACAAAAAAACGCAATTAAAAAGCATGTAGAAAACGCTGTGAAAAAAAACACACAAGTAGTGCTTGTATGGATACTATGCTCATTGCCAATGTTATGGCCTTGTTGTCACATAAGGATTTTTTTATTCACCAATGGTATACTCTCCCTGACAGAAGTTCTGTCGCTTATCCATGTTATGTAAATAAAAGCTTATAACCTGACTTTAAATTCATCCATTGGTTTTATAAATTACTCTTTTGAAAGCTGAAACCCTCCCAAATTTGGTTTAGGTTATGAAAATAAAGTTGCTGCAAAGCTGAAATATTGATCATTTAATGAACACAGGTCAGATTTTGACAAGACAAAAGTTTTGTCGCCCACAGAAAGTAATGTGAAATTCAAACAAATAATTAACTTCTAATGCAAATATATGTTGCATAACATTGGTGAAAGAAGTTGTGGTGCTATTAGAGCCATATTTCATATTTTGTGACTTACATGAGCTTGAAGGACTGCATCCATGCGGTTCAACAATGATTCATACAATTTATTGATAAAGCCATCCAGAATAGCAAAAAATGCAGTCTTACATGGCTCCCAGAGTTCATCTAGATTCTTTGGTTGTCTTCTAAGCTTCCTCTTTCATCCCACTCCAAACATGCTCAATGATGTACATATCTGGTGACTGGGCTAGCCAGTCCTTGAGCACCTTAATCTTCTTTGCCAGGAGAAACTTTGATGTAGAGATGGATGTATGAGATGGAGCACCATCCTGCTGCAGAATTTGATCCCTTTATGATTGTGAATGTAAGAGGTAGCTAATACTTCTTGATATTCTAGTCTATTGATACTGAATGTAACCCCAGACCATGATCTTTACACCAGCAAACAAATGTTTTCTGTGTGTATTTTAGATCCATATGTGCTCCAGTAGGTCTCCTGCAGTATTTGCAGCGAATGCGGTGTAACTCAACTGAAGATTCATCAGAGAAATCCACCTTCTGACAGTTTCCTAGCGTCCTTCTGTTTAGCAGGCTGTGGAACTTGGCAAATGCCACATGGTTTTTTAATTGACTTTTGTTTAGTGCTGGTTTCTGGGCACTGATTCGACCATGGATGCCATTTCGAGACAGAATCCTACAAACTGTTCTAGTTGACACAGGGCCTTGAGGTGACCAGGCCTGTTGGAGCTCTGCTGCAGTGGAAGAGGGGCTGGCTTTGGATTTTCTAACCAACAAATGTTCTTCCTGAGCAGTTGTCTTGCAGGGTCTGCCAGACCTGGGCTTGTCAAAAACATTTCCAGTCTCTTCAAATCTTTAATTCTTTGCACTTGACGCTGAGACACATTAACGGTGCCAGCCACCTCTGCAGTGGATCTGGTCATCAGCCTCTTGATAATCAAGGCTTTGGTCGCAGGGTGAATTTTTGGCATGTTGTCAGAGGTCAAGTGAAGGTCTGGGATGCTGGGTTTCTTTTTTATACACACCCACTAATTAACTGATCATTTAGTGAGCACAGGTGAGGATGTAAACTAGGATTGGGTGCATTATATGACAAGGCGACAAAACATGGATAAGTGACAGAACTATCAGGGAGTGTAGAGTGAGACTAAGGTGATCGGGGGCGCTCTCTCTTGTGTTTGTATTTAGGACGCCAACCTCCATTGCTAGGTAAGGCCACCTTCAGGGTATTTCAGGAATACACACTGATGTCAGAGCTTATCAAGACATGGCCCAGCTGATACATTCAACTGAAGTAAAGCGCTGACCGTGGAGGCCTCCTTTAGCAGCTGCGATCGTTAAGGGGCCTACAGGCTGCAAGAAGCAGAAAAGAGGACACCAAGGGAATGGAGGACCGGTGAGAAGAATCTTCTTTTATGTGTATAATAGAATGGTACAATAGGGCCACATTACTACAGGATGGGGACAAGGATGGCTGCATAACTACAAGATGGGAACCAGCATGGGGACAAGGATGGGCACATTACTACAGGATGGGAACCAGGATGGGGCACATTACTACAAGAGGGCACATTACTACAGAATGGGGACAAGGATGAGCACATTACTACAAGATGAGGACAAGGATGGGCACATTCCTACAGGATAGGGACAAGTATATGCACATTCTTACAGGATGGGGACAAGGATGGGAACATTACTACAGGATGGGCAAATTCCTAGAGGAGGGGGACAATGATGGGCACATTACTATAAGATGACGACCAGGATGGGCACAAGGATATGCACATTCCTACAGGATGCGGAACATTACTACAAGATGTTGACCAAAATTACTATATGGTGCTAATTGTAAGACAATATTATGAGAAAGGGATAAAATGTAAAAGAAAAAAAAAAATTAAATTCAAAATATAATGACTATACATACAATGACTAATATACATGACTTTTTTTTACCATGGAAAACCTTTTTTTTTTTTATAAACAAAAATAGTGCACGGCTGTCATCACATCTGTAACGTCACGCGCATGCCTACATGTCATCTCCTCTGACACGCATCACACTGTGTGTGAGCCTGGCGCGCGCCGCCCGCCGATGTCCCACCCACTGGGGGGCGTGGCGGGTGCCGCACGCCACGCGCACGCCCGCATGTCACCACCTCCTCTCCTGTGTGTGTACCTGGCGCGCACCGCCCGCCTACGTTCCGCCCACAGGGGGGCGTGGCGGGGGCTGCGTGTCACGCGCACACCCACAGGCCATCCCCACACCCGGAAGCGGTGATTCCCACGCCACCAATGGATGTTCACAAGCCAGTATATAGAGGCTCACCCTCCTTATAGTCCCTGGCTCCCTCCACATACTGACATTTCACTATGCCGCTATAGGTAAGACGTTCCTCCTCTGAGGCTTTATTATGGTTCTTTTTCTGACTCTCCCATTTGACTTACTTTATATCTTGATGGCATTGCAGGTATTCCCTGGGTGCTCTCACCTTAATCCTATTACTAATAGGTATGTTCCTATCCTCCTTTTTCCCTAGTGTTACCCACATACCCTCTTACTCATGTTTATTCTCTTCTTTTAGTACCACTGACTTCACCTTTGGCGACTCATTTACCATACTTCGTATGATCAGTAACTTTATTACACATACTCTAGTGTCTCATTGGTATGTACTTTTCACTTTATACCCTTCTATACCTTCTATACCTCTCCACCACATGATCCTTTAACACTCTTTTCATTCAGCAGCATTCATTTTCTACCCCATGCCTTCCGTGTGAGCCCATTCCCTATGCCGACTCCTTAGTAAGTTATTCATGGCCCCATCACTGTGGGTTTACTCTCCCTTTTTCTCTACCTTGACTTTATATCATTCAGTATATATCCTTAATGTTTGTCCCCTTCTTTCTCTTAGATTTTACTTCCATCTTTAGGCCCTGATGTACCTATAAGATCTTTCCCTATATTCAATTACCACGGGTATGTCCCCAATAAATTATTGCCTTCCGATTACTCTGATTTTTCCTCGTTTTCCTTCTCTTCCCTTTTTCCTCTACTCTTTAACTCCCTCTTGTTCCCTTCTGCTCTATGGTTTCCTTCCCCTTTTCTTATTTCTTCTTTCGATATTCTTTCCATATCTCCCACCTATATCTCTAGCTGTCATATATCCTTTTGCTCCACACGCCACATCACGACACTCCTCTCCTCTCCCTTTGTCCTCATATTCCCATACAGGTTATGATTTGCTTTCTTTGTTTTCTCTTGATGCCATGTCATGATGTAATTGTAAAAAATGTTTTGTTTGTTTTCTCTCCAATACCATGCATGTCCTAGTACTTTTCTGTCCCTGGTGAAGGCTCTTGCACAAGCCGAAACGTCGGGCAGTACCGTTTGATTGGGGAAAAATAAAATTTGTTCAAGCATACCATGCCTGGACTGTTCCTATTTTTCTTGCACTGTGTGCCGGGACTACTTTCTTTATTGGCTATTTTTATCCTGAGCACCAGGACTATAGCAGCTGAGCATAAAACTTATCCTTTTCTATCACATCTGTAACGACCCAAGCTATAAACCATACCATAACCCATATGATTAATGCAATTTAAAAAAAATAAACGAGCAAAAAATAGTCAAAAAAAGTGATCCAAAAGGGTGTTTAGAAATAAAAATATGTCATCACTAGGAATATTACTTTGTTCTGCAAAGAATACAGCACCCCAAATTTAATTTTGTATACTAAGAGAAAATGTGCAATCCACATTTAAACAGAATTTGACCGAAGCAAAAGTATGGGCACCCTTATCAATTTATTGATTTGAACACATCAACTACTTTTTACTTACTTACTAAAGCACTAAATTGGTTTTGTAACCTCATTGAGCTTTGAACTTCATAGGCAGGTGTATCCAATCATGAGAAAAGGTATTTAAGGTGGCCACTTGCAAGTTGTTCTCCTATTTGAATCTCCTATGAAGAGTGGCATCATGGGCTCCTCAAAACAACTCTCAAATGATCTGAAAACAAAGATTATTCAACATAGTTGTTCAGGGGAAGGATACAAAAAGTTGTCTCAGAGATTTAAACTGTCAGTTTCCACTGTGAGGAACATAGTAAGGAAATGGAAGAACACAGGTACAGTTCTTGTTAAGCCCAGAAGTGGAAGGCCAAGAAAAATATCAGAGAGGCAGAGAAGAATGGTGAGAACAGTCAAGGACAATCCACAGACCACCTCCAAAGACCTGCAGCATCATCTTTCTGCAAATGGTGTCAATGTGCATCGGTCAACAATACAGCGCACGTTGCACAAGGAGAAGCTGTATGGGAGAGTGATGCAAAAGAAGCAGTTTCTGCAAGCACGCCGCAAACAGTCGCCTGAGGTATGCAAAAGCACATTTGGACAAGCCAGTTACATTTTGGAAGAAGGTCCTGTGGACTGATGAAACAAAGATTGAGTTGTATGGTCATACAAAAAGGCATTATGCATGGAGGCAAAAAAACACGGCATTCCAAGAAAAGCACTTGCTACCCACAGTAAAATTTGGTGGAGGTTTCATCATGCTTTGGGGCTGTGTGGCCAATGCCGGCACCGGGAATCTTGTTAAAGTTGAGGGTCACATGGATTCAACTCAGCATCAGCAGATTCTTGACAATGTGCAAGAATCAGTGACGAAGTTGAAGTTACGCAGGGGATGGATATTTCAGAAAGACAATGATCCAAAACACCACTCCATATCTACTCAGGCATTCATGCAGAGGAACAATTACAATGTTCTGGAATGGCCATCCCAGTCCCCAGACCTGAATATCATTGAAAATCTGTGGGATGATTTGAAGTGGCTGTCCATGCTCGGCGACCATCAAACTTAACTGAACTGGAATTGATTTGTAACCAGGAATGGTCAAATATACCTTTATCCAGGATCCAGTAACTCATTAAAAGCTACAGGAAGCGACTAGAGGCTGTTATTTTTGCAAAAGGAGGATCTACAAAATATGAATGTCACTTTTAGGTTGAGGTGCCCATACTTTTGCACCGGTCAAATTTTGTTTAAATGCAGATTGCACATTTTCTGTTAGTACAATAAACCTCATTTCAATCCAGAAATATTACTCAGTCTATCAGTTATTAGATATATGAAACTGAAATAGCTGTTGCAAAAACCCAAATTGTTATAAAGAAAAAAGGTTAACATTAATAGGGGTGCCCAAACTTTTTCATATGACTGTATAATACTATGAATAACAAACCAATGATTATATTCGATACAAAAAGACCATAAAAGATGAGGAAATTATATTTCTAAAAGAAAGTAATTGGAGGAGATTCAATTCAAACTAGAGAGCAAATATGTATTTCATGTATCATGTTATACTTTGGTGAAAATCGTTCCAGAGATTCCATTGCCTATGATACTTGGGGGAAAAAAAATGTTTAGAGTTGCGTGATATTTTTGAAACTCATGTTTGGCTATCGAATTAATTATTTGGGAAATGGTTGGAGGGAGGGGATTCTTCCATTGGCCTGTAATTAATATTTTAGTGGTAAGGAAAATATGAATAATAAGAGAATGAAAGGACGGATCTAATAGGTCTAAATCTAATGAAAGGAGGGAAAATTGTGGAGTCAAAACTGCATTGAAATTAGTAATTCTATTTATTAGACTAGAAACTTCCTTCCATAAGATTTTTAATATTGGACATTTCCAAAAAGATATGAAGTAAATTTCTGACCCGTCAGCAATTCCTCCAGCATAATGAAGAGTTGGTAGTATTGAATTGATGTAATCTTAATGGGGTATAATACCAACAAGAGAGTAATTTATAATGGGTTTCCAGAAGAGAAGCGCAAATAGGAGTTAGTTGCTTGCAGTGAAAATTTCCAATTATCCTCTGGAAATTGTCGCTGAATAGCTTTCTCCCAATCTGTCATATATTTTAGTTATACAAAATTTATTTAGCTTACTAAATAATGATAAATATTTTTTGTGCTCCAAATCAAAACCTTACTAGGATTGCAGAATAATGGGTCAAGAGATTCATGAAGAGGACTTCTACTTAAAAGGATGACTCTAAGGCTATGTTCGCACGTTGCGTTTTTTACCGCGTTTCTGCAGCGTTTTTGGCAGCAGCGTTTTTGGGCAAAAAGGCATGCGTTTTTGATTTCCAGCAAAGTCTATGGTAAAAGCAGAAATCCTGTCTGCACTTTGCTTTTTTTTCAGCAGCGTTTAATTTGCATATTTGTGGTCAAAAACCATGCTGAAAAAGAAGCAGCATGTCAGTTGTTTTTGCCATTTCTGCAGCGTTTCCTTAACATTGGAGTCAATGAGAAATGGCAAAAAGCAACCAAAATCACAATTCCTGCGTTTTTCATGCTTTTTACCTGCTTTTCAACTGCGTTTTTGGCTCCAAAAACGCATGCATTTCTGTCCAAAAATTAATGGGTTCTAATGTTCCTTTACACACACACACAATAACCGAAAATTTAAATGTTAAAAAATAATAAACTTTAGCTATTTTTCTGTTAAAATGTGCATAACCACTATTATTACATTAAATTTGATAATTTCCCATATAATTTTATTTAAAGTTAATTTTATACTTTTTTTCTCTTTTATCATTCTTTTTGACTAATTCAACTTTATTTCTCAGTGTCTTGATCTCAAAAACGCATCTGCAGAAACGCAGGTGAAAACGCAGGTAAAAAGCGCTAAAAACGCACTAAAAACGCGGTAAAAACGCATGCGTTTTTAGCGCTAACAAATTGTCAAAAGCCATTTGGTCAAAAACCAAGGGAAGGAAAACGTGCAGAATAAACTGCAGGTACTCCGACGCAACGTGCGCACATAGCCTTAAGGACATGAGAATCTTAAATTCAGAAAAAGGAATCTTATGCTTTATTTTGATGTCAAAATAAGAAATAAAATCCATACCATCATGAATGTTACCTACCTTGTTTAAATTCAGGGAATACCATGTGCTGGGAATTTCTAGGTTATCCATTAATGCCAAAAAGTTCAGTGAGAAATTTTTAATTTGCAAATATTTACGTATTTTGGGGGTTTGTTTTAACAAAAATTTCCAAGCATTAATGGTGGCTAGTAACGTGGGAGATTCTGTAAGAGGCAGGGAAGGATTATTAAAATGTAAAAGAAGGAGACTTTTCAGGGGTCTATAATTATTGGAAGAAAGTTCGAAATCCATCCAAGGGAAAATGATGAGAATTTTGTATCCACTGTTGGCTGTTTTTGATTAGAAAGGTCATGTAATATTTGACAAAGTCCGGAACTCCCAATCCTCCCTTTTTCTTGTGTTTTATTAATATAGATTTAGAAATTCTAGCTCGCTTGTTGTCCAAGATATATTAATTCATTAATTTTTGAAGCTTTAAAAAAATGGTACAATGGAATAAATAATGGTTTAGTTCTAAAAAGCTAAATGATCTTCAGTAAAATCATCATTTTAAAGACTGTTATCCTCCCCAGCCAAGACATCTCTATTTGAGTATTGTAGTATATATTTTTTAATTTTATTAATCAGTTGTTCTATGTTGTACTCTAACATTTTGAGAAGATTTTTTGTTAGCGAGATACCCACTTAGAATATATTATTGGTTTCCTCTATAAAGGATGTAATGACTTTAATTTTCTCTATAGAATCATTGTCGAGATGGTTTAATGAAATGTGGTTACCAAAAAAAACTAAAATTCTGTCATTTCATATTTTGGTTGAACTTATACATATAGATGTGGTAATAGGTTATATGCTTATAAAAAAAAATATTTAAATCAATGGGGGTAGATGCAAAGATTTTTTTTACCTTTTTATATTTAATCTTTTTTTATTCTATTATGGAAGTTGAAACTTTGATTGCTTATACTGCGCTATAAGTGTATTCACTATATAATGCTGACCCTGTCATTATGCCCAAAGCCTGGATGGCAGGAGGACATGCCCCCAGCTACTGATTGGCTTCAGCAGTGCACAAGAGACCTGCCCTGTCCAGTGACAAGCCACGCCTCTTTAGTACTGCGGAACTAAGCTGCTGAGGTGAAGTGAAGCTGAGCTCTGATTGGTTGCTGTGGACTAGACCGTTATCAAGCCTAATCAATAATAATGGAGTCTCAGAGGAGGACACCCGTGCAGCAGGAGGTGGAGGAGCTGCGGAAGCAGGTACAGTGGTGCAGTTGTCACCAATGTCACTGTACTGACCACAAGGGAGCAGGCTGCTGTTATCTGCCAATACAGACACACTCATATGCAGCCAATTCACTGTCACTGAAAGACCACAAGGGTGCATACTGCTACTATTATCTCCCAATAGACACATATGCGGCCAATTCCATAACTACACCGGCCACAAGGGTGCACACTACTGCTCACTGTTATTTTCCATTACACACACAAATAAATATTATATACTGTATATACACACACGCACAACCACCCAACACTACTATACAGTTATCTGCCAATACACACTTGCATGTGTGTAATTTATATATAAAAATTTAATTTTCATTCATTCATTCCAAAATGCTGAACATGTCCTATCTAAAGCTGAGCCAACAAGTGCGCAGTGCTATGTTTACGTTGTAGTTGAGTTCTTTAACAAAATGGCACCGGAGTAAGCGCATGCATGTTCCACCAAATCTACCACCATTTTATTGAAGTCACTGTCTGTGAAGATCACCTGTCACCAGTTTTTTTTCTGATTATATTCTCAAACAGTGTCTTCTCAAAAAAGTGCAGCCAGAGATCGCCGTATGCGCACGCACTGACTCCAGACCCATTTTAGTGATTAATTCAACTACAATGTTAACATGATGTGCTTGCGCCGGCCATAGGGATAGTGACGGCAGTTGCAGCACAAAATTTAAATAAAGGGAAGGAAAGCCGCCAGAGGAGGGATATATTTAAAAAACAAACAAACAAAAAAAAACCCTACCCACAAAGTCCTGGCTTGATGCTAAATCATCGACAACCAGGCATAGAACGGGTTCAATAGCTAGTTTTAGTATACAAAATAACTTTTTTTAATGAAGTCCAGACACAAGCTGGTATATTCATGAGGACAAAGATGATGGCCGTGGGCTGCTGCTGACGATCCATTGGCCCCGCCCCCCATGATCAAGTCTTGTGAGGTCAATGGGGGCCGATGCATTTGTGCTATTTAAATGCCGCTATCAATGATTAAAACAGAAGCAATCAGGGTAAGCTCAGGTCGATGTGGTTTCAGCAAGTTAGCTGCTGTGTGTATCACAGCCGGTATCTCTGGAGTATGATGCAGGATTAGCTTGTGAGCCCACTCCTTACATACACGCTGGAGATTTTTCTTTATACTCTTTACATATAATCCGACATGTTGTACCAAAAAATTAATGTGAAGTTTATTATTACATCTGTCCTGGCCTGCTATGCCACAGTGGGCAAAGTTAGTGTCGGATGGGGCATAGCCATGCCCTCGTCACAAATTCATTCATTAAAGGTGTGGCATAAATTACACCAGAAAGGTATGCCAGCCCTGACTGGAACAAGTGATAAGTGGTTAGAGGATAGGAGTAGTCGTCTGCGCTGCTGAAATTGGAGTCAAGTATTTGGAGGATGTAGTACAGGATAGGACCATTTGGTTCATTCTCAACGTGTTTCAAAGTTGAATCATCTTCATCAGAAGAACTAAAATATAAAACAATATTGTGGTCGATTCATAACATACTGGTCTACTCAATTGTCCAAGAGTCTCCAAAATCAGGAACCTCTCCCAGGCTCCTGTCAGAACAGTCAGATGCAAACCCCACTAGCAGGAGCTTGCTGCATATGGACTTGTATTGCCCAGTCAATAAAAACATTTAAAAAATTGAACCTAACATAAATCAGTGTAACACACCTATATAGACATTAAATTTCCCAGAATTATTAGTTCTTGCTTATCAAGATCAAACGCCATCTAATTAGTTGCATGCAACTAATCACCATAGGGGTAATATCATGACTATAATTATCGTTTGCTCCCAAAGAATTATGTGCTTACCTGTCATTTATCCTCCTAAAACCAGTCCAAACGATAGGCCTTATACAACTTCATGTGCCACAGTCTAAATATTTTACTAGAACACAGTATGAAATAATCAAAGGAATATACATTATCTCTCTACCCTTTTATGACTACATACTTGCCCCAATACTAGTTTCATACATCCATGTTTTGGAGTCTTAATATGGAACATGATGCATGGACTGGCTACAGGTTTCTTGACCAGAACTCCAAAATCTCACAAGGCATTTAGGCTACTTTCACACATCAGTTTTTTTCCATCAGGCACAACCCGGAAAAAAAACCTGATAAAACAGATCCGGTGCCGGATCCGTTTTATCCCCATTGATTTTTATTAGCGCCGGATTGTGCTGGATGGCATTGCGTTGCATCCGGCATTTGCCGAATCCGGCGTAATTGGCTAATGCGGCAGCCGGATGGAACGTCTCTTGTCTGTGACAAAAAAAATGCATTGCGCCGGCGTGATTTACAATGGAAGCCTTCCGGCATAATGCAGCAAAAACCGGATGCAGCCGCCGAATACGTTTTTTTTAAACTGAGCATGCTCCAATTTATTGTAAAAAACGGATCCAGCAAAAAACCGGATGCAAAAGCCAATGCACCTGATCCATTTTTTTTTACAGATTCAGTATACCAAATCGGAAAAAAAAAAAAAAGAACACAAAAAGGATCCGGCGCATCCGTTTTTTGCAATTCTGTGCCGCATCCGTTGCATCAGGCACACGCCATATTGTGCCTGATGCCAAAAAAACGGTTGTGTGAAAGTAGCTTTTTGAGGCTCAGGAGTTCAGGTTAGGCCCCTTTCACACATCAGTTTTTTGACATCAGTCACAATTCGTTGAATTTTGAAAAGAAAAAAATGGATCCGGTGACTGATGCCGCTGGATCCGTTTTTTCTCATCAACTTGTATTAGCGACGGATTGTGACAGATGGCATCATGTTTCATCCGTCGGAGACGTCCACAGTTACTTTGTGTACTTCGAAAAAACGGACAGGGACAGATCCATCGCCGTCCGTTGTTTGGTAGAATGGAAGCCTAAGGCCCAGTGCCCACACTGTAGTTTTGACGCGTATTTTCAGAAATCTGCAGCTAAATCTGCATGTCCATTGTGAAGCCAACAAAGTCTATGAGAATTCACAAGTGCTGTGCCCACGTTGCTTATTTTTCCCTTGCGTATTTGGTGCAGAAAAAAATGAAATCTGCACCAAATATGCAAGGGAAAAATACTCAATGTGGGCACAGCACTTCTGAATTCTCAGACTTTGTTGGCTTCACAATGGACATGCAGATTTTGCTGCAGATTTCTGAAAATCTGCGTCAAAATCTGCATCAAAATACACAGCGTGGGCATAGGGCCTAAGGGCGCAGGATCAGTAGTCATCCATCAAATGACGGAATCCTGCGACGGATTCCGTTTTTTTAACTGAGCATGCTCCAATTATTATTTAGCCCCCAGCTAGACGGATCCATCGAAAAAAGGATCCGTTTAGCCACAATCTGCGACGAATCAGTCGAGAAAAAGAGAATTTTGTTTACTTACCGTAAATTCTTTTTCTTATAGTTCCGACATGGGAGACCCAGACCATGGGTGTATAGCTTCTGCCTCCGGAGGACACACAAAGTACTACACTAAAAGTGTAGCTCCTCCCTCCGAGCATATACACCCCCTGGATAACCAAACCTAACCAGTTTAGTGCAAAAGCTGAAGGAGGACATCCACCCACAAGTAGAGATAGAGCAAAACCCGGAACAACCGGAACCTCTGTCTACAACAACAGCCGGTGAAAACACACGGAACAAGAAAACTGCCAACAGGCAACAGGGAGGGTGCTGGGTCTCCCATGTCGGAACTATAAGAAAAAGAATTTACGGTAAACAAAATTCTCTTTTTCTTCATCGTTCCTTATGGGAGACCCAGACCATGGGACGTCTCAAAGCAGTCCATGGGTGGGAATAAACAGAAAACTGAGAAGTAGGTGAAACCTAACTTCACAAATGGGCGACAGCCACCTGAAGGATGCGTCTGCCCAAGCTCGCATCTGCCGAAGCATGAGCATGCACTTGGTAGTGCTTCGAAAAGGTATGCAGACTAGACCAAGTGGCAGCCTGACAGACCTGCTGAGCCGTAGCCTGGTGCCTGAAAGCCCAAGAGGCACCGACAGCTCTGGTCGAGTGTGCCTTGATCCCCGGCGGGGGAGGCACCTGAGTACTCTGGTAGGCATCGGAAATGGCCGACCTAATCCAACGAGCTAGGGTCGGCTTAGAAGCCGAGAGGCCCTTACGCCGACCTGAGGTCAGCACAAAAAGAGAGGTGCACCGCCTAAGAGTAGCGGTGCGAGACACATAGATCCGGAGCGCCCGTACCAGATCCAGAGTATGCAACGCTTTTTCAAAGCGATGAACAGGAGCCGGACAAAAGGAAGGCAGGGAAATATCCTGGTTAAGGTGGAAAGGAGATACCACCTTAGGAAGAAAGTCCGGAGTCGGACGGAGAACCACCTTGTCTTGATGAAAAACCAAAAAAGGTGACTCCGAAGAGAGAGCAGCCAAATCAGAGACTCTCCTGAGGGAAGTTATGGCCACTAGAAAGACCACTTTCTGTGACAGACGGGACAAAGAAACCTCCCTAAGTGGCTCAAAAGGGGGTTTCTGCAAGGCCGTGAGGACCAGATTAAGGTCCCAGGGATCCAAAGGCCGCCGGTAAGGCGGAATGATATGAGATGCGCCCTGCATGAAGGTGCGCACCTGAGCCAGCCGGGCGATACGCCGCTGGAACAATACTGACAGAGCCGAGACCTGTCCCTTGAGGGAATTGACGGATAGTCCTAGCTGCAGACCGGACTGTAGAAAGGACAGGAGGGTCGGCAGAGAAAAAGGCCAAGGAGCATGGCCGGAAGAGCGACACCAGGACAGGAAAATCTTCCAAGTCCTGTGATAGATTTTGGCCGAGGAAGACTTACGGGCCCGAGTCATAGTGGAAATGACTTCAGGAGGAATACCAGAAGTCGTCAAGATCCAGGACTCAAGAGCCACGCCGTCAATCTGAGAGCCGCAGAATTCTGGCGGAAAAATGGACCTTGTGAGAGAAGGTCTGGACGGTCCGGAAGATGCCACGGCACCTCTACGGACAGATGGAGCAGGTCTGGGTACCAAGCTCGCCTGGGCCAGTGCGGAGCAATGAGAATGACTCGACGGCCCTCCATTCTGATCTTGCGCAGGACTCTGGGCAAGAGAGCTAGAGGGGGAAACACGCAAGACAGACGAAACTGGGACCAATCCTGAACCAGCGCGTCCGCTGCAATGGCCTGGGGATCGTGGGAGCGAGCCACGTAAACCGGAACCTTGTTGTGCCGGGATGCCATTAGATCCACTTCCGGAGTGCCCCACTTGCGGCAGATTGTCCGAAACACTGCCGGATGCAGAGCCCACTCGCCGCTGTCCACGGTTTGGCGGCTGAGATAATCTGCCTCCCAGTTTTCCACGCCTGGGATGTGGACTGCGGATATGGAGGACTTGGAGTCCTCCGTCCACTGAAGGATGCGTTGAACCTCCAACATTGCCAGGCGGCTGCGTGTCCCGCCCTGGTGATTGATGCAGGCAACCGCAGTCTGACTGGACTCGAATGTGCTTGCCCGCCAAGAGATGGTGAAAGGCTAAGAGAGCTAGAAGCACAGCTCTGATTTCCAGCACATTGATTGAGAGGGCTGATTCGGACTGAGTCCAAGTGCCCTGCGCTCTGTGGTGGAGATATACTGCTCCCCAGCCGGTTAGACTGGCGTTCGTGGTGAGGATCACCCAGGACGGGGCCAGGAAGGAGCGTCCCTGAGACAGAGAGAGGGGCCGAAGCCACCACTGAAGGGAGCCCCTGGTCTGTGGCGACAGAGCCACTAACCTGTGCAAGGAGAAAGTCCGCTTGTCCCAACAGCGGAGAATGTCCAGCTGCAGAGGACGCAGATGGAACTGGGCAAAGGGAACCGCTTCCATTGACGCCACCATCTGACCCAGCACCTGCATTAGGTGCCTGATGGAGTGACGGCGAGACCTCAGCAAAGAGCGCAACGCCAGATGAAGGGACTGCTGTTTGACTAAGGGCAGCTTCACAAGTGCCGGCAAAGTCTCGAACTGTATCCCCAGGTACGCAAGACTCTGGGTCGGAGTCAGAGTGGACTTGGGTAGCTTGACAAGCCACCTGAACTGGACTAGAGTGGCGAGAGTGAGCGAGACACTCCGCTGACAGTCTGCACTGGATGAAGCCTTGACCAGAAGGTCGTCCAGGTAAGGAATCACTGCCAACCCCTGGAGGTGCAGAACCGCAACCACTGCTGCCATGACTTTGGTGAATACTCGAGGGGCCGTGGCTAACCCGAAGGGGAGAGCCACGAATTGGAAATGTTCCTCTCCGATTGCAAAACGTAGCCAACGCTGGTGTGAAACTGCAATTGGCACATGCAAATAAGCATCTCTGATGTCGATGGATGCTAGAAAATCTCCTTGGGTCATTGAGGCAATGACTGATCGCAGAGATTCCATGCGAAAGTGCCGCACCTGAACATGCTTGTTGAGAAGCTTGAGATCCAGGATGGGCCGGAAGGAACCGTCCGTTTTGGGGACTAGGAAAAGATTTGAGTAGAAACCTCTGAACCGTTCCCGGGCGGGAACCGGTACAATTACTCCGTTGGCCTGCAAGGATGCCACGGCCTGAGAGAAGGCGGCGGCCTTGGAGCAGGGGGGAGTGGACAGAAAAAATCTGTTTGGCGGGCTGGAAGAGAATTCTATCCTGTAGCCGTGGGAGATATCCCGCACCCACTGATCGGAGACGTGTTGAAACCACACGTCGCCAAAGTGGGAGAGCCTGCCACCGACCAAGGACGTTGCTGGCGCGGCCAGATAGTCAAGAGGAGGCTGCCTTAGTGGCAGCGGCTCCTGCGGCCTTTTGAGGACACGGCCTCGTGCGCCAGCTGGGTTTTCGGTCCTTGGCTGAGTTAGTGGATGAGGCCGAGGGCTTAGAGGATGACCAGTTAGAGGAACGAAAGGAACGAAACCTCGACTGGTTCCTGCCCTGGACAGGTTTCCTGGTTTTAGTTTGTGGCAAGGAAGTACTCTTCCCGCCAGTAGCGTCCTTAATAATTTCATCCAGTTGTTCGCTGAACAGCCGGGGCCCAGCAAATGGGAGGCCAGCAAGGTACTTCTTGGAAGAAGCGTCTGCTTTCCACTCTCGAAGCCACAAGATCCTGCGGATAGCGAGGGAATTAGCCGAAGCCACCGCCGTGCGGTGAGAAGCCTCCAGAATGGCAGACATGGCATAGGATGAAAAGGCTGAAGCCTGGGAAGTTAAGGCAACCATTTCGGGCATAGAGTCCCTGGTGAGGGAATGCATCTCCTCCAGAGAAGCAGAGACGGCTTTAAGAGCCCACACTGCTGCAAAAGATGGGGAGAACGAGGCCCCTGCCGCTTCATATACAGATTTGGCCAGAAGGTCAACCTGGCGGTCAGTGGAATCCTTAAGTGAGGTGCCATCAGCCACAGATACAACTGTCCGGGCTGAGATTCTAGACACCAGAGGGTCTACCTTTGGTGAATGAGCCCACTCCTTGACCACCTCTGGTGGAAAGGGAAAACGGTCATCAGAACTACGCTTTGGGAAGCGTTTGTCAGGACAGGCCCTGGGCTTGGTCACAGTGGCCTGTAAACTGGAGTGGTTAAAGAACACACTCCTTGCTCTCTTAGGTGAGGTAAACTGGTGTTTTTCTACCAGAGAGGGTTGTTCCTCTGATACTGGTGGATTGAGGTCCAGTACAGAATTAATGGACGCAATCAAATCACTAACATCTGCATCACCCTCGGTGAGATCAATGGGGCACATGGAGGTAGCGTCTGAGCCCACAGTAAAAGCATCCTCCTCGTCCTGCGATTCAGCTCGTGAATCAGAGCCGCGGGACGAGGAAGGAGAGGAGCCCCTGCGTCTCCTTTTAGGAGGACGGGGTCTGGGACCAGATGAAGAATCATCTGTGAGCTCTGCTGAGCGAGCCGTAGCAGCAGGGGCACCCTGTGAAGGGGGCTGATGCATGCTCAGCAGAGTCCGGGACAGCTGTCCCATGGAGTCAGCAAAGGACTGGGAGATAGACTTAGAGAAGGATTCTACCCAAGCCGGGGCTTCAGCCACCGGAGCCGGAGCAGCCGGAGGGACCACTGGGGATGAGACCTCAGGCTGAGGCACCACCATGTTAGAGCAGGCATCACAATGTGGATATGTGCTCGGTTCAGGCAGTACGAGCTTACATGCAGTGCATATAGAGTACAGCCTTGCAGCCTTGCTCCCTGTGTGAGACATGCTGCTGAAGTGGGGGTTCTGAGCTAGAATGGCCCCTAGAGAGTATATAAGCAGGTCCACAACCGGAGGTTGTGGCTTACCAGACCGTTTTGTGTGCCCTCCAGATCGCACAGGCCGGACCCCCAGAGAGATGCTGCAGCCAGCTCCGATCAGTCTGAAAACGCTGATAAAATGGAGCCGGAGCAAGGAGAGGGGGCGGGGCCAACTAAAAGAGCGGGAACTGGAGGGCAAAGGAGGTATACAGGGGAGGGAATCTTTCCTCAGAGAGGAGTGTCCCTTCCCTGTGCTGAACAGCCGCTGGGCGGAGCCGCACTGTCCCTCTGCATGATTGGCATGCAGGGGCAGTGAAAATGAAAGTAGGCCTCAGGCGAAGCCGGGGCCTAAATTTAACAATGTGGCCAGCTAGCAGGCACCATCGGCGCGGTTCTCCGGTGAAAACCAGAGAACCGGCCGGAAATGTCAGCATAGTTACACAGCACACTCTCCCCAACAATAAAGTACAAGGGACCCCTCAATAACCACGTCTCATATACTTAGCTTGTGAGACGCAGGGCCAGGTCCCTGAGGGATGAGTGCTCCGTCCGGCAGGATCCAAAAGGGGCTGCGGATGGAGACCGGTCTCCTGCAAGGCAGGAAGAACCGTGCTGGCTCCCACTTCAAGCCAGAGCCCGAGGGATGGTGAAGGAGCACGGCATGAAGGGCTCCAGCCCTGAAATCAACCTTAACAACACCGCCGACACAGTGGGGTGAGAAGGGACATGCCGGGAGTCCAGGATTGGACCCGCTTTTCTTCAAACTCTTTTCCAAAAAATCAAAATCAGATGAGAATGCAAGTGTGTGTGTGCCTCCTGAACACAAAGCATTGAACTGGTTAGATTTGGTTATCCAGGGGGTGTATATGCTCGGAGGGAGGAGCTACACTTTTTAGTGTAGTACTTTGTGTGTCCTCCGGAGGCAGAAGCTATACACCCATGGTCTGGGTCTCCCATAAGGAACGTTGAAGAAAACGGATTTTGAATTATGGCAAAAAAACTGATGTGTGAAAGGGGCCTTAGACCTATAATTAGGGCAGTCAATGCAGTTAGATTTTGAAACAGATTAAAAAAAATAAAAATTCAGTTTGAACAGTCATTCTATGCGGTCACAAGTGCAGGCACTTAGTACACTCTTGGCATGACCAAACATTTGTTTTAAAATATTTTTATTAGGGATTATATAACATATATGGGAAAGGTCATGTAAAAACATCATATTAATTTGCAATAAGTCAAATGATTTCTTACAAGTAATAATTGTTGATGGATAGGGAAGGAGGAAGAAAAGGGGAAGTTAGGATGTGAAGGATTGCAAAAGTTTAATAGGGAAACAGGCTAAAAAAAAAAAAAGAAGGGGGGGTGAAGGGGAATGGGGAGGAACAAGGGAGTAGGAGAACCATATATCATGAATCCTTAAAAAGAAAGGAAAATATCAGTTATTTATAAAGAATACAATTACACACTAAAAAAAACAACAACTATGTACACATTTTCTGAAACCACTTTGGCAAATAAAGACCAAAAGTTTGAAACAATCAAATGAAGGAGGAGATTTTTCAGGCATGGGTAGCAAGCTGACCAAAATACATGAAAAACAAACTGGTAAGAAATTACGATAGACCTTGCTGGTAGTTGTTCCAAAGATGCCATTGTTTGTGGTATCTAGAAAACGAGTTATTGAAAGTAGCATATCTTTCTTCAAATTTATTATGCAAGTTTAATGAGTTAGTTCAAATGGTAAGGGTTGGGGGTAGGGCATTCTTCAATGAGGCCTCTATCAAAGATTTAGCGGTTAGGAAAATATGGATAACCAAGTGCCTATAAACTGGGTCCAGAGAAAGAAGGACCAATTGTGGAGTTAATATTAGATTTGAATGGGTGACATCATTAACCAAGTTAGAGACCTCTTTCCAAAAATTCTGCAGCACCTGAAAGTCCCAAAAAATATGTAATAAAGTGCCTGGACTACCACAGTTCCTCCAACACAAGGATTGAAATACCATCTGGATAATAACTTAAAATGTGTTTCCAAAAGCGAGGCGCAAATAGAGGATGCATTAGTTGCTTTTATGGAGGTCTGCCAATTGTCTTCTGGAAACTGTTGCTGAAGGTCATTCTCCCAATCTATCATGTATTTTAATTTTACAAAGTTATAATCATCAATCAAATGACGGTATATGTTTTTTGTACTCCAAAGTACTGCACTATAAGGAGAGCAAAGCAAAGGATCAGTAAGCTCATGTGTTCTTGACATCAAAACCTTCCAAAGCATAGTTCTTAAAGTCATAAGAGTTCTAAAATCTGAGTCAGGGATTTTGTGAAGAATCTTAATGTCAAGAAAGGATATAAAATCTTTTCCGTTATGGATGTTACTTATGGTTTTTAAGTTTGAGGAATGCCAGTTACTAGGAAGATCAACATCAGCCAATAATGCTAAAAATTTTAACGAAAAGTTTTTTTATTTGAGAAAATTTATCATTTTTGGGACAGTGATTTGACAGAGATTTCCAGGCCTTAATGGTAGCTAGAAGGGTAGGAGCTTCGGGTAAAGAGGGAGAGGGATCACCTAAATGGGCAAGTAGAAGGTTTTTGAAAGAAATATATTTGTTTGCATATAACTCCAGATCTATCCATGGAAGATTGTGACAATTTTTGAACCAATGCTGGCTACCTTTAATTATGCAGGTCGTATAATATTTGGTAAGATTAGGAACACTTAGGCCCCCCTGTTTTTTATGTTTTGTTAATATAAACTTGGATACCCTAGCCCTCTTAGAATTCCAAATATAGCTGTACATAAGCTTTTGAAGTTTTAATAAAAGCCTCATAGGGGCCAGTAAAGGAACTGATTGAAAAATATAAATAATTTTAGGCAAGGTCATCATTTTAAAAGCAATAAGCCTTCCCATCCATGAAAATTCTATGTTTGAGAACCGTAAAATGTCTTTTTTGGTTTTATTAGTCAGTTGTTCTAAATTGATCTCCATCATTTTAGAAAGATCTTTTGTTAAGGAAATACCTAGATAAGATATAAAAACTGGTTCCTCTGAAAAAGAGGTCAAAGCTTTGATTATGTCAATAGAGTTAGTATCGAGATTAAGGGTACCTTCACACTTTAGCGATGCAGCAGCGATCCGACCAGCGATCTGACCTGGTCAGGATCGCTGCTGCATCGCACTATAGTCGCTGATGAGCTGTCAAACAGGCAGATCTCACCAGCGACCAGTGACCAGCCCCCAGCCAGCAGCGACGTGCACGGAGCCGGCGTCTGGAAGCTGCGGACACTGGTAACTAAGGTAAACATCGGGTATGGTTACCGATGTTTACATTAGTTACCAGCGCACACCGCTTAGCTGTGTGTGCAGGGAGCAGGGAGCCGCACACACTGAGTGTGGCTCCTTGCTCTCCTAGCTACAGTACACATCAAGTTAATTAACCCGATGTGTAATGCAGCTACATGTGCAGAGAGCCGGAGCCGGCAGCACAGGCAGCGCGAGAGCAGCGGAGGCTGGTAACTAAGGTAAATATCGGGTAACCACCTTGGTTACCCGATGTTTATCTTGGTTACAGCTTACCGCAGCTGCCAGATGCTGGCTCCTGCTCCCTGCTCGCTTCATTTGTTGCTCTCTCGCTGTCACACACATCGATCTGTGTGTCACAGTGGGAGAGCGCCTTTGAAGAAAACGAACCAGGGCTGTGTGTAACGAGCAGCGATCTCGCAGCAGGGGCCAGATCGCTGCTCAGTGTCACACACAGCGAGATCGCTAATGAGGTCACTGCTGCGGCACAAAAAACGTGACTCAGCAGCGATCTCGGCAGCGAGCTCGCTGTGTGTGAAGCACCCCTAAAGGACAAGAATTTAGACTTACATGAATTCAATTTATAATAGAATACGTTTGAAAATTTTTCGAGGGATATAAGTAATTCCGGGATGGAAATCAAGGGATTGGAGAGGGAAAGAATTATGTCATCTGCGTAAAGACCAATCTTGTGTTTAATGCGAGTTGGAATACCTGTAATGTTTATATTGGACCTAATATATTCTGCTAAAGGTTCAATGGTTAAATTAAAAAGAAGGGGGGAAAGTGGGCAACCTTGTCTAGTACCATTGGTTATGTTGAAGGAAGATGAAAGATGATTATTTGCATATACTCTCGTAGAAGGCATAGAATATAATGCCATAATCGTTTTGATAAAACGGTCATTAAAGCCGAATTTTGACAGAGTCACCCTCAGATATTGCCAGTTTACTCGGTCAAAAGCTTTTTCAGCGTCCAATGCTAGCAATACGGATGGTGTCTTACTTTTGCCCATCTGATGAACAAGGTTAATTGCTCTCCTTGTACCATCAGAGGTCTTCCTCCCTTCAACAAAACCAAGTTGATCTATGTTAATGATATTGGGGATAATTTTTTTCAGCCTGTTTGCTAATAATTTAGAATAAATTTTGGTGTCGGTATTTATTAATGAAATGGGTCTATAATTGTCAACTCTTTCCTTATCCCCATCTGGTTTGGGGATTAAAGATATAGTTGCATTAAGCATTTCTGCAGGAAAAGAACCACTTATGGAAATTTCATTAAATGATCTGGTTAAGGAGGGAACTAAGAGGGGACAAAATAATTTAAAATATTCACTGGTATAACCATCCGGGCCTGGAGATTTGCCAGATTTTAGTGAGTTGATAGTTGCTGTAACTTCTAATTCTGTAAAGGGAAGATTGAGAGATGACAAATTATCTGGGCATAGTGTAGGGAGGTTTAAGTTAGATACAAAATTATTAATCAAAGTTGGAGAAGGTTGGGAGGTATCATCATAGTATCATAGTTTTTAAGGTTGAAGGGAGACTCTAAGTCCATCTAGTTCAACCCGTAGCCTAACATGTTGATCCAGAGGAAGGCAAAAAAAACCCCAATGTGGCAAACAAGTTCCAATGGGGAAAAAATTTCCTTCCCGACTCCACATCCGGCAATCAGACTAGTTCCCTGGATCAATACCCTGTCATAAAATCTAATATACATAACTGGTAATATTAAATTTTTCAAGAAAGGCATCCAGGCTCTGCTTAAAGGTTAGTAGTGAATCACTCATTACAACATCATGCGGCAGAGAGTTCCATAGTCTCACTGCTCGTACAGTAAAGAATCCTCGTCTGTGATTATGATTAAACCTTCTTTCCTCAAGACATAGCGGATGCCCCCGTGTTCCAGTCGCAGGCCTAGGTGTAAAAAGATCTTTGGAAAGGTCTCTGTACTGTCCCCTCATATATTTATACATTGTGATTAGATCCCCCCTAAGCCTTCGTTTTTCCAAACTAAATAACCCCAAGTTTAATAACCTGTCTTGGTATTGCAGCCCACCCATTCCTCTAATAATCTTGGTCGCTCTTCTCTGCACCCTCTCCAGTTCAGCTATGTCCTTCTTATATATCGGTGACCAGAATTGTACACAGTATTCTAAGTGCGGTCGCACTAGTGACTTGTACAGAGGTAAAACTATATTTTTTTCATGAACACTTATACCTCTTTTAATACATCCCATTATTTTATTAGCCCTGGCAGCAGCTGCCTGACACTGTCCACTAAAGTGAAGTTTACCATCCACCCATACACCCAAGTCTTTTTCTGTGTCTGTTTTACCCAGTGTTCTACAATTAAGTACATAATCATAAATGTTATTTCCTCTACCCAAGTGCATGACCTTACATTTATCTACATTAAACTTCAATTGCCACTTCTCAGCCCAATCCTCCAATTTACATAAATCTCCCTGTAATATAAAATTATCCTCCTCTGTATTAATTACCCTGCAGAGTTTAGGTAGATGGATCGTTTTTAAGATTATAAAGTTTTTCATAGTCGCTCGCAAAAGTGTCAGCAATTTCTTTTGGGTGGTGTAAAATATTACCGTTTGGGGATCGAATTGAAATAATAATTCTTATTCTTACATTTTTAACTTTTTGGGCTATTAATCTAGTCAGTTTGTTGATGGAAGAATAAAAGGTTCTTTTCCAGTAAAAATTAAACTTTTCGTAATCCTCAAGAAGAGCTGATCGTAGTTGAGCTCTGAGAGCAAGCAAATCCCTATGTATATCAGGTGATTGAGTGAGAAGGCTTTGCTGCAGTTTCTCAGCATCATTGATTTTAGTCTGAATGTTCTCAACTTTTTCTCTTTTTGATTTTTTATAATGTGCTGAAATTCCAAAAAGTTCCCCTCTTACCACTGCTTTGTGGGCATTCCAGATTGTTGTTGGACAGACCAAATCATTATTATTGTCTTTAAAATAATTTTTGATTACTTGTTCTAATTGGGGCTTGTAAAGGGGAGAATTAATCAAAAAGGGGCTGCATTTCCATAGAAGTTTTCTCTGGGCATGAGAGTTCAAAATAAATTCACCTAAAACTGGGGAGTGATCTGAAAAAGTTTTTGGAAGAATAGAAATTTGTTTAAATTTAGAAATAGATAGAGAAGTGGTAAGAGTTAAATCAATACGAGAAAAGGTATAGCATACGTCTGAATAAAAAGTAAATTCTTTGGAAAGGGCATTAAAACATCTAAAAGGTGTCTAAAAACTCATTTTTAATCAACCAATTTTTAAGAGAGGGGGAACAATTCCTTGTAGAAGAAGTTGAGTCAAGGGTGCAGTCTGGTACTAAGTTAAAGTCTCCTACAATTAAAACATCACCCAGTTTAATTTCGTTAAGCATATCTAAAACCTTATAAGAAACCAATTTGGCCTTGGTTAGGGGCGTAAATATTGACAATTGTACATGGACGGTTGTTGATTCTACATGACATCATATGAATTCTTCCTTGGTCATCATGAATTTCATTAATCAATTCAAAAGAGACAGTATTTCTGATCAATGTACAAATGCCCGCTTTCTTTTTTTCATGTAGGGAATAAAAAATATGAGAAAAATTTTTGTTTTGAAATTTAGGGTGCTTAACTCTTCCAAATTTTATTTCCTGAAGGCAAACTATCAGCAGAGGCATGTTGAACATCTCTCCAAACCTGAAATCTCTTCCGGGGACTGTTTAGGCCTTTCACATTATAAGACAATATCTTCGTGGTCATTACTAAAACTAGATAAACAAGAAAAGCAACAATACAACAATATACAAACTATATAAGTAAATGATAGTATTATATATATGCAAAGTAAGAGAGAAGAAAAAAAAAAAAAAACAAAAACAAAAAACACCTGAACTCCTACAGGGATTTTCACCTACCCAAATTTCCTGGAGAGGATAAGTTCACAGGACAAGAGAAGATGACTCTTAAAAGAAAAAAAAAAAAAAAAAGTCTCCACTCTTGAAAAGCAATGACAAGATAAAAATCAGGAACTAAGAAAAGAAAAAGAAAGAAGCCAAATGCCATCTTCAATTTGATCAATAACTAAATTGAAAAAGTAACTTGAATTCCATTTTCGGTCAAAAGTTACAGTAAAATTTAGAATGTATCTTATATGTTGGAGTTTCAGGTAGGATCTCGATGAGTTGTATAGTTGAGGTCTTTACGTGTAGCTAAGGAAGCAAGAAAGTCAAGACCATCCTCAGGTGTTAATAAGGGAGTTATTTTTCCATTGATCCAGAGTAGCAATTTAGTTGGAAAACCCCATCGATATTGGATCCCTTTTTCTGGCAAGATTTTGGTAGTAGCTGAAAAGGATCTCCTCAGATCCATTGTCTCTTTAGATAGATCAACGAATACATGAATGTGATGAAAGGGGTCAGGTAATGATCTGTTGTCTTTGAGGTATTTTAAAAAAATTTCTTTAGTGTTAAAGAAATGAAGACGCAGTATGACATCCCTTGGAACATCCGATCCAACTGACCTTGGTTTAGGAAGTTATGTATTCTGTCTATTTCGACATCCAATTCCGAAAGTGATGGTAATATTTTTAGAATAAGGCGTTTAGCATACCCCTCTAAGTCAGATTTAGAAACAGATTCAGGTACACCACGAAATTTTAAATTATTGCGCCTGGATCTGTCCTCAATGTCAGCTACCTTACTTCTGAGGAAGCGAATTTGAGAGCGCAATTCATCATGGCTTTTACTAAGATCTTCCGTCTTTTCTTCTATTTTGGAGATTTTTTCTCCATAAATGTCAAGTCTGTTATTAATGGCAGATAAGTCTTCTTTTAAAGTCTTTGTTTGACTAGCCAGAGCAACATTAATGTTGGTGTTTAAGGATGATATCAAGCCAATCATAAGAGATTCCAAATTCACATTAGTAGGATTTTGAATATTTTTCAAGTGAGACAAGTCTAATGTAGGAATCTGTATTGAATCACAGGAATATTGGTCGAGTCTAGGTCTTTGTCAGGAGATTTAGAATTAGACTCATCGCTAGAATCTGTGAGTACAGTGGTGTTATAGGATCTATATTTTTCAAAAGACTCATCCATTTCTTTCCTTTTATTGCTAGCAGCAGATAAGTCCATGCTTTCATGTATTGTAGAAGATGACCAGTTGCTCTCATATAGATCAAAAGACGAGGGTGGTATATAATTTATTTGTCCTCCTGGAAGAGGATGGTGGTCTCCTAATGAATTTTTGTCAATATCATCATCTTTGTTTAGGCATCCTTTATGAAAAGAATCAGGCAATTTAAAACTTTCTTTTGTATTGTTGGTTGTTAGAGGTGTTTGTTTATCTTTGTCCTTTGGTATTTTAGAGTTTTTAATTTTATTATTTTTGCTGAAAGCGTTCGAGTTGGAGAGAGTAAATTTGCCTGTTGAAGGAGTTATTATAACTTTCGGGACCGCTCCTTTATTCATCTCTGAATTAATTTTATGTGTGATGCAATTATTTAGATAGATCTGATAAAACAGTATATTTATTGCACCGTTAAGAGAAAAACGTCCCAGAACACAGCTTTAAATCTGTAGAGAAGATGTTGCAGACTATAAAATACAAAGATTGTGGTTTAACCCTTTAAGAGCGTGATACTCCACACAGGACCAATGACAACAAATCCCTTTAATTTATGAAGTTATGAGCTGAAAAAATATTGTGAACTATTAATGGACAGGAAATTCCACAAAAATAAAAAAAATGTATTCCAGTTTTATTAGGGACACTTCCCCTTTAGAGATTGTCATGTAATTAATGCTGCAACTCTGCACTGAGTATTGCTCGCGCCCCCTGGTAACCGTTACTAGGGAGTACAGATTATATATGATGTTAGTGTAGATTCATGCAATTTATATCTAGACTTGATCCTGTTGTATTAATAGTGCGAGGATAAAGCGTTTTTTAATAGACAAGCAGCTGACTAAAGCTGGACAAGGTGTTAGTGATTTATATACAACAGTAGTGACATTGTCATGGCTCCCAAAATGGCCGCTGCGCAAGACAAAACAGTTTATAGAGGAGGAAGCTGACGTAAAAAAGTTGAATGGCTGTATGTACTGACTTTTAGTTACCAAACTGACATAGTAAAGAATCTTTTAATGAGGATGTGCACAAGCTGGATAAGCCGCTATTAATTTATATGCAGCAGCGATAATTACAGCACTTAAAATGGCGGCAGCACATGCACGTTATTTTGACAGGATTTAGGCTGCCAAAATATGAGTTGTGAGTAGCTGTAGAAGCTTATCTCATGAGGTTATGATGATGAAAGGATGCATAGAAAAAAAAAAAAATATTGAATGAGGATATAAGTATTCACAGAGCAGAGCGCAGATTTGATGCATCTATGAGTGACTTCAGTTACTCACTGTTATGGCGTTTCTTTCTGTTTTAATTAATAACTTCACGGTGCCTTCATCAAATTTCTCGGGAAATGTCTCAAAACATTCTAGAGACCTTCCTAAATATAATTCCAGAGGTTATTGACCGAAAAAATTCCTTAAAATTTCTGAAATTAGTTGCTTTATCCTATGGCATTAGGAGCCCTCCTCAGAGTGTTATGACGTCATTGCTAGCCCCGCCCACTCTCATCCATGACCCAACATTTAAGTGCGCCTTCCCACCTGCTTGTTTTCCATCTATCTTCACCATGCTGGAGCCCCATAAAGTCGCTGTATTTAAAAGGTTTGCACCAAGCACCTGTACTTTGATTCCCTTTCATTGATATTGTACAATCTCATTTTGCAATCCTAAAATACTTAGCTAAAAGAAAACTATCAGATTAACTGCTGCGGAAACTGATCCCATACACTTGGATGAGCCATGTTATATGGTTTATTTTTGTTTCAGTTACTGAACAACTTTGTCACTTGCGTTCAGCTCAGGCACCACGAAAATCATCAGACACAAGTGATGTACTAAAATACAGAGTGGATAAAAGCAAATACTTTATTGCTCTGTGTAAGTTTTTGTTCCTGGCTAGCAACTGGTATTTCATAATGGTCTATGCCCCCCAAATAAAATTACTATTAATCCACAAAAACTTTGAAGACTAAAAATATTGTCCTTTCCCAAAAGCAAAGTTCAGTAGATCCTAGTTGAAGTGTTCACCATAGCCCTTATGTAAATATAAAGTAGATGGGTACATCCAGCCTTATCGAGATAAACATGAAAGATGCAGACTAGTGTACAATCCTGTATCCCTCACTTCTGTAGGTTTTCACTAAGCAATTTTCCACCTTTTAATTGCTTATTAGACCCCAAATCAATACGATAAAGCTGTTGAATTTTTTAAAAAGCCCTTGCACTTCATTATCTTTATTATTGACCAATGAAATCATCTGCTTTGGCTCAGACAGGCGAGAAAAGGTTTTGAAGGTCCTTGAAAGTAATCGATTCTATATCTAGAGCTGTGAGAAATTGTTTCTTGATACTCTTATCCACAGCACTTTCCGGAGGTGCGCCAGCGTCTCCAACTTGATGTTGTTGCTCCCAAGCTCTCTGTGGTTATCAATGTCTGTTAGTCCCCTTGTATCGTGGCTATCGCAAGCGTCAAAACATGCAGGAAAACTCTGTAAATCCATCAACAATGTCACCATTTTGCATTCGGTAGTCACCAATAATCTCCCAGCTGTACTTTTCAATTTTGAGCCACATCTCTCTCCCCATTTGCGGCAGATTGACTGAAACACTGCCGGGTGCAGGGACCACTCGCCGCCGTCCACGGTTTGACGGCTGAGATAATCTGCCTCCCAGTTTTCCACGCCTGGGAGGTGGACTGCGGATAAGGTGGACTTGGAGTCCTCCGCCCATTGAAGGATGCGTTGTACCTCCATCGTTGCCAGGCGGCTGCGTGTCCCGCCTTGGTGATTGATGTAGGCAACCGCTGTCGCGTTGTCTGACTGGACTCGAATGTGCCTGCCTGCCAACAGGTGGTGAAAAGCTAGGAGAGCTAGAAGCACGGCTCTGGTTTCCAGCACATTGATTGAAAGGGCTGACTCGGACGGAGTCCAAGTGCCCTGCGCTCTGTGGTGGAGACATACCACTCCCCAGCCGGATAGACTGGCATCCGTGGTGAGAATCACCCAGGACGAGGCCAGGAAGGAGCACCCTTGGGACAGGGAGAGGGGCCGAAGCCACCACTGAAGAGAGCTCCTGGTCCGTGGCGACAGAGCCACTAACTTGTGTAAGGAGGAAGGCTGCTTGTCCCAACAGCGGAGAATGTCCAGCTGCAGGGGGCGCAGATGGAACTGGGCAAAGGGAACAGCCTCCATGGACGCCACCATTTGACCCAGCACCTGCATCAGACGCCTGAGGGTATAACGGCGGGGCCTTAGCAGAGAGCGCACTGCCAGTTGGAGGGACTGCTGTTTGACTAAGGGCAACTTCACAAGTGCCGGCAAAGTCTCGAACTACATCCCTAGGTACATGAGACTCTGGGTCGGAGTCAGAGTGGATTTGGGAAGATTGACAAGCCACCCGAATAGGGCTAGAGTGGCAAGAGTGAACGAGACACTCCGCTGACAGTCTGCGCTGGATGAAGCCTTGACTAGAAGGTCGTCCAGGTAAGGAATCACTGCCAACCCCTGGAGGTGCAGAACCGCAATCACTGCTGCCATGACCTTGGTGAATACCCGAGGGGCCATGGCTAACCCGAAGGGGAGAGCCACGAATTGGAAATGATCTTCTCCTATTGCAAAACGTAGCCAACGCTGGTGTGAAACTGCAATTGGCACATGCAGATAGGCATCTCTGATGTCGATGGATGCCAGGAAATCCCCTTGGGTCATAAAGGCAATGACTGATCGCAGAGACTCCATGCGAAAGTGCCGCACCTGAACATGCTTGTTGAGAAGCTTGAGATCCAGGATGGGCCGGAAGGTACCGTCCTTTTTGGGAACTAGGAAGAGATTTGAGTAGAAACCTCTGAACCGTTCCCGGGCGGGAACTGGTACAATTACTCCGTTGGCCTGGCAAGGCTGCCACGGCCTGTGAGAAGGCAGCGGCCTTGGAGCAAGGGGGAGTTGAGAGAAAAAATCTGTTTGGCGGGCTGGAAGAGAATTCTATCCTGTAGCCGTGGGAGATGATATCTCTCACCCACTGATCGGAGACTTGTTGAAACCAAGCGTCGCCAAAGTGGGAGAGCCTGCCACCGACTAAGGACGTGGCTGGAGCGGGCAGAGAGTCACGAGGAGGCTGCCTTAGTGGCAGCACCTCCTGCGGTCTTCTGTGGACGCGCTTTTGGGCGCCAGTTGGATTTCTGGTCCTTGGCTGAGTTAGCGGACGAGGCCGAGGGCTTAGAGGACGACCAGTTGGAGAAACGAAAGGAGCGAAACCTCGACTGATTCCTACCCTGAGCAGGTTTCCTGGTTTTGGTTTGTGGCATGGAAGTACTCTTCCCGCCAGTAGCTTCTTTAATAATTTCATCCAGCTGTTCTCCGAACAGCCGGGACCCAGCAAAAGGGAGCCCAGCAAGGTACTTCTTAGAAGAAGCATCTGCCTTCCACTCTCGAAGCCACAAGATCCTGCGGATAACGAGGGAATTAGCCGAAGCTACCGCAGTGCGGTGAGAAGCCTCCAGCATGGCAGACATGGCATAAGATGAAAAAGCTGAAGCTTGAGAAGTTAAGGCAACCATTTCGGGCATAGATTCCCTGGTGAGGGAATGCATCTCCTCTAGAGAAGCAGAGATGGCTTTGAGAGCCCACACTGCTGCAAAAGTCGGGGAAAACGCGGCCCCCGTCGCTTCATACACAGATTTGGCCAGAAGGTCAATCTGACGGTCAGTGGAATCCTTAAGGGAGGTGCCATCAGCCACCGACACAACGGTCCGGGCTGAGAGCCTAGACACCGGAGGGTCTACCTTTGGGGAATGAGCCCACTCCTTGACCACCTCAGGTGGAAAGGGGAAACTGTCATCAGAACCACGCTTTGGGAAGCGTTTGTCAGGACAGGCCCTGGGTTTGGTCACAGCGGCCTGAAAACTGGAGTGGTTAAAGAACACACTCTTTGCTCTCTTAGGAGAGGTAAACTGGTGCTTTTCTGCCAGAGAGGGTTGCTCCTCTGATACTGGCGGATTGAGATCCAGTACAGAATTAATGGAAGCAATCAAGTCACTAAGATCTGAGTCACCCTCGGAAAGATCAATGGGGTACATGGAGTTAGCCTCCGAGCCCCCTGTAAAGGCATCCTCATCCTGCGAGTCAGCTCATGAATCAGAGCCGCGGGAGGAGGAGGGAGAGGAAACCCTGCGTCTCCTCTTAGGAGGACGGGGTCTGGGCCCTGATGATGAATCCTCTGTGAGCTCCGGTCCTAAGGGACCCTTAGCAGTAGAGGCACCCTGTGAAGGGGGCTGATGCATATTCATCAAAGTCCTGGACAGAAGTCCCATGGACTCAGCAAAAGACTGGGAGATAGACCTAGAAAAGGATTCTACCCAAGCCGGGGGTTCAGCCACAGGTGCAGGAGCAGCCTGAGAGACCACTGGGGGTGAGACTCCAGGCTGTGGCACCGCCAAGTTAGAGCAGACATCACAATGTGGATAGGTGCTCGGTTCAGGCAGCAGGAGCTTACATGCAACGCATACAGTATAAAGCTTTGGAGCCTTGCTCCTCGTGTGAGACATGCTGCTGGAGTGGGGGCTCTGCAAGAGAATGAACCCCAGAGAGCATATACAGAGCTCCACAACCAGAGACCGGTTGTGGCTTACCAGACCGCTGGAAGCGGTGTTGTGTGCCCTCCAGATCCCGAAGCCCGGACCCCCAATGCACAGCACCTCAGCAGGGATGCAGAGTGCAGACCAGCGCCGAGTGAACCCTGTCTGAGAAAATGGCCGCCGGAGCGAAGAGAGGGGGCGGGACTTGGGGCGTTCCTGGAGGAGAGCGGGATCTGGAGGGCCATAGAGACCTACAGGGGAGGAGACACGCACAGTGGGGAGTGTCCCTCCCCTGTGCAGAACGGCCGCCGGGAGGAGCCGAGCCTGTCCCTCTGCATGAGTGACATGCGAGGGCAGTGAACAGAAACTAGGCCTCCGGCAAAGCCGGGGCCTAAATTTGAGCGGCGAGGCCGACGCGCAGGCACCATCGGCGCGGTTCTCGGGCGACAGCTAGAGAATCCGCCGGAAATGCCAATAAATACAGTAAGCACACTCTCCCCAAACAATCACAGGGACCCCCAATATATAAACGTCTCAGGTACTTAGCTGCTGAGATGCAGGGCCAGGTCTCTGGGGATGAGTGCTCCGGTCCAGCAGGGTCCTGAAGGGCTGCGGATGGAGACCGGTCTCCTGCCAGGCATGGAGACCGTGCTGGCTCCCACTTCAAGCCAGAGCCCAGGAGGGATGGTGAAGGAGCACGGCATGTAAGGCTCCAGCCTTGGAAATCAACCTTACAACACCGCCGACACAGTGGGGTGAGAAGGGACATGCCGTGGGTCCAGACGTGGACCCGCACTTCTTCAATCTCATTGCAAAAAGGAAAAAAAAATCATATGAGAATGCATGTGTGGATGTATGCCTCCTGAACACAAAGCGATAAACTGGCTGGGTCTGGCTCACCAGGGGGTGTATAAGCTCAGAGGGAGGAGCTACACTTTTAAGTGAAGTACTTTGTGTGTCCTCCGGAGGCAGAAGCTTAACACCCAAGGTCTGGGAGACCCAAGGTCTGGGTCTCCCAAAGGAACGATAAAGAAATTTAGCTATTGAATTGATCAATGCAACAGAGCCCCAAGACCTCGTCACGGTATTCTCTTACGTTGGGGTCCCTAGCTAATATGTGTCCTCTCATGCAGTTAAAAAAAAAAAAAACTAACCAAAACAAAAAAAAAAAAAAAAAAAATTACCATGTATGGGAAGCTGAAACCAAGGCTAAATATGTATTCCCCTTGCATTGTCACTGGTGTGCAGCCCTTCTCTTTATATAGTGAACTTTTTTTACGTTTTTGCACCCAGTTCAGATTTCGCATGGTGTTCCAGACATTATTTTTTTTAATTGGTTTGTAGGCTATTTGTGAACCTGGCCCCACCCACACCTATTGCTGGTCCACATTATACATGTATATAGCCTGGGTCTCAGCTTCCCATACACTAAGTTTTTTAACTGCAAGAGAGGACACACACTAGCTAGGGACCCAAACGTAAGAATACAGTGACGAGGTGTTGGGGCTCTGCTGCATTGATCAATTCAATAGCTAAATTTCTCCTTATTCTTAAAGTTCATGGCAGTAATGCAGATTCGATTGTCATAATTTAATTCTTACATGTAGCTATTGTATTTTTCATGTCAGTATTCACAGTTTCTGCTTTACATTTATTCCCCTTGCACTGTCACTGGTGTGTAGCCCTTCTCTTTAGTTTTGTTTTTTTTTTTTTTAAAGGACCGACCTGGAATTCCGTAAAACTACTAACTGGCCAGAAACAAAAAAAAAAAAAGGATTTTTTTTTATTTTAACAAGTAAACAAAAACGTTTGTTTAGGTGGATAACAGTTCTACCAACTCGCCACCCATTGAATAAAACTGATACAGGATTGAGGTTATGTGCTTTACAGTAACCGAGGCCAACCTCAAGCGTTCCCGCTCTAGCCGATGCTTCTAGAAAAGTAACCTCATGTCAGATACAATTCAAGGTCATACTTTGCACAAGTGAGACCCTGTGACATCACGAGTACTTATCAGTACCCCAACATCATCTTATAAAATAAGAATACAACACAATGTACTTAAACAACTTTATTAACACAGCCAAGCAGTGATTAACATTCACATCTATCACATCATACAAATGTAAATACAAAATTACTACAGTACAATATATATATTCTCTGCATGATCCAAAATATTTGGTGGCCCCAAAAACGTTTAAAATTCAGCAGCTTATCAAAAACTAAAACCATAAGTTTTCTTCTATTTAAAGTGTAGTTCAATAAGCAGAGGCAAACTTGAGAAATATCGCTTAATTTATTAGACTGGAGGTAAGAAACGTGTGGCTCTCCAAAAACTGAACTTCATTTCTTAAGTATGCCCTGGCAACACTGGACTGTCCAGCTGATGAACTTGTCAAGCCCAATGCTGAAGAGCCACAGGTTACACGAGCCTGTATTAGACTGTTAAAATTGCATGAGCATAGAAGTGTAAAACTTATCTTTCAGGGTAAGGAAACAATCAGATATAAAGCTTTTATTGAGTAATGCACTCAACCTAAGTTGCCAGCAGAAAGATGCAACCATGTTATGTGCCCATATCAAAAGGATTGTGGAAGTGCTAATGAGAAGTGACATTCCCTTTTTTTACGCATGTGCATATTGCTTTAGAAAAATATAACTATGATTGTTTTATCACATGGCTGTTCAACTGTTTTAGTCACAGTGTTACGATTTGATTATTAATGGCTATCTATTCCAAACATAGTGCTTTAAAAAGTAGCCCCTTAGGAGAGTGGTCCTCAAATTTGCCCTCAGGCTCCTGAGAAAGACTAGATTTCTATAGAGGACAATAAAACATTCTTTCGATTTAGAGATCAGTCACATTCATTAAAACGGCACCTGGACAATGCTTCAGAACCAGCTGTTCTCAGTTAAAGAGTCCGATACATATAGAAGATTAATGGCTACTCTTAAAGACTGTAGTACGGCCCTTTGACCACACCACCAGGGACAATTGAAGAAAGTATAGATTAGGAGGAGTTTCAATAGTGTTCGAGAAACCACAAAGGCGTTGTCTTACTACTCTCAATCTGTCACATGGTGATTCCCCATCCGAAAGGTGACAACAGACAAGCCTAGACACCCATAATAAAGACAGATTGATTAAGAACGGGCAGTCAACAAAGCACATGTAGTTCGTCAAACTTGCACCATGTACTGGCATTTTTCGCAAGACGTTTGTAAATGACAGAAAAAAAAAAAAACTTTCCATGAAGATAAAGCATTGAAAGAACATGGTGACTGTTGTGAAAAACACAACACAAATGAACACATGTTTTTCATGCGGTGTATTCCATTTACAGCTATCCCTCTTAACATTCTTTATGAAAGCTCTTTGGGTGAATAAAAATGGCATTTCAAGAGTATAAGATTTTTAATCAAAAACAAATGAAAAAAGAAAAAAAAAAAAAAAAAAAGTGTCCACGCAGGCAGCAGTGAAATGTTTCTTGGGATTGACATTAATGCTCACTTTGGATTCATCTTGACCACACTTACCATCCCTTCTCTCCGCTCTCTATATGTAGCATAGTGTTCTACTGTGGGGCATATTTCTGGAAGAGTTATCCACCAGCAATCTAATGGCATCCAAGCATGTACGCGTCAAATCCCAAATGCCATCCTAAAACCCGTGCAAGTAGACAAAAGTGTTGGCTAGAAATATAGCATTACAGTTATAAATGAAGTGCTGTACCCTTGGAACTTAAGGGTGGCGGGTGGTTGGAATTGTGTTACCTAAAAAAAAAAAAAAATTGAAAAAACCCAACCAAAAAAAAAAAAAACAAACAAAAACAAAAAAACACACCCAACCGGTCATGGAGAGTTCCTGAAATTCTGTAATGTTCTCTGACTAACTTCTAAGTGAACCCAAAAGCAGTTTATAGTGAGTGACCATATAATTTAACTGGATAAAGTTTGCTTTCTGTTACCAACTTAGGTTGATGGGCAGTTTATTTTTGATCATGGTTAGAGTCCTTCTACATAGGGAAGCTCAAACAGGAAAGAAGGTAGATATAAAAACAGTAAACACAGACCTCCTGAGGTTCCTACAACATAAAAATATTCAAGTAGAGAATCTACATCACATAGCAGCGGCTATTTCTGTAGTTTAGCACTCTAACAGCACTTTATTCAGTGTGAGAGACAGACATTGTAAGCCGTGCTTTTAGCATGCCAAGAGGCAGAAACACTGGAATGTAACAAGACAAAGACCCACAATTCTATAAACATTCCATTGACATTCAAAAACTGTCAAGACGAGACCACAATAGTAAGACGTTTTATATATCCCATGATGCAAGAATCAAGGAACTATTGATGAGTAACTAAAAAAAAAATATAAAGGCAACCCTGTCTCCTGTGACCATTAAAGCAGATAGATTGATATTACAGTGTCAAAAAAATGGCTTTTTGGAAAAGAAAATTTAAAAACAAAAAAGTCAAACATATCTGACATAACCCGTCTTTCCCCTACAAAATAAATGTTTGAATTTGAATGGTTTTATTATTACTTTCATTCTCAGATTTCCAGGAGACCATGTAGTCACGAGATTTTACCATTTGCTTGCTGACGAGAAAATTTATTATAGAAACTAAATTGACTTTAATACATAGAAACCTTAAAAATTTATGATTTATAAAAGCATCGAATGTCTAAACAAAACAAAAAAAAATGTTTAAAGAAAAAAGATGGAAACAAGGAAAGAAAAAAAAAAAAAAGATAGAAACAAGATGGAAACAACTTGAATGCTCTTAAGTGAGGTGAAAATGCTAAATTGAGTGAATAATAAGTGAAGTCATTCGACAGCAACCTAGATTACAGGCTCTAAATTGGAAAATATATATGTAATTATTTGTTTTCAGGTTTTGGATATTCTAAAACTACTATGGAGAAAGTGAAAAGTAAAAAAAAAAAAAATATCAAAAAACAAAAACAAACAAAACCACCCGAGCCCATATTTGTGACTTTCCACTAATTAATATCTATCATGATTCTTAAAAAGGGAGCGTAAAAGAAAAACAAGATGGGGTTGTCTAAACTTCTGCAGCAGCATTATATACTTCCTAGGATTATTCGTTTACAGTGCTTTTAGTATTTTCAGTCCTTTTGTCTCCTGTTACCATGTAAAATTTAGTGCAATACTTCTCAACTATTCAAATAAAATAAAACCATGCAAATTAGGGATTTTTTTCCTTGCTATACAAAATTGATTACAAATGTTTCATTCACAAAACGAATTGAACGAAATAGAGTAAAAATGGTTATGGCTTAACATTGCTTGCAAGCGTCTAGATTCTGCTCTAAGAAAATGGAGCGTGTAGGGTTTAACTCTGACCCGCAGAGTTAAAAAGAATTGTCTTTAAAAGGAGATTTCTTTATCATCATGGGATACCACTGAGGCAATCTGAATTAATAAAGACTTGCAGTTTTACACGGACACCTTCATTAAGAGTGCCAGTTAAAATGTTCACATTCACAGTACATAAGAAAATACACATGGAAAGAAAAATAAAAGGTTAAATTAATAAGGGTTTATTCACATGAATACAAGTGAAGAAAAGCAACAAAAAAGCTGAACAAAATGAAATGGGGAGAAAGTAAAGGGGAAACAGAACCCATCTTTCATTCTGATGCCATTTAATTTGCACCCCAATGTATCTGCTTAGGGTACAAAGGGCCACCAACATGCGCCAATAGAGCAGATACCCTGCTTATATGAACTCAATGGTAAATGATCATGCTTTAAATAAAAAAAAAAAAAAAAAAAAAAAAAAAAAAAAAAAAAAGGAGGAAAAAAAAGGGGTAATACATTGAAGTGAAAATCACTAGTGGAATATAGCAATTACCTCGATGTCTACAGTTTTCAAAAATGCGCCACCTAACACAGATGCATCCCTCGGACTGATCTTACTCCACAGAACTTGTAGTAATCACTAGTATTTAACCATGCAAAAAGCACACCACACTGACAGCACGGAGGCAACAAGGTTTTCCACATGTAGATCAGTTTCCACATTGTGATACAATACATCTTTGTTTCTCTAAATTGTCAGATGCTGGAGATAGCCATTTTGCTTTGCTTTAGACCTCTTTCCATCAGACAGGCTTGCGATACAGTGTGGCAGGCCCAATTGACAGGTTAAGGGCTAAGGTCTAACCGTACTCTGCAGCACTTAAAAAGTAAGATATCCTTAAATTATACCCAAGAAACCTAAAAAACAGACAATTAATGCATATTTCATTTGTAAACAAAAAAAAAAAAAAAGTCCTGGCGCATATAGGTACGTGTTGGCCTAGCTTTAATGTGTGATACAAGCATGCTACTTAACTCACTAAATGTATTAATTTTAACCACTATAACGAATCCTGAACTGCAGACCCCTAAACAAGGAGATTCCTTATGACACTGCACTAAGGTGCAAAGCACTTCGCGATCTCAAAGTTCTGAATCAGAATGCCTTGGTTTTATAGATTTTCGTTTCTGCTGCCAAATAAACCCTGCAAATTAACATTCAGCAAAGGAGTGACTCTTAAAAAAATATATACTTATATTAAAGATTTATAGTAAACTAAAAATAAGGAGATTCTTTTTACTAGTTACTCCACCCTCCTAAAGAGAAAAAAAAAATAAATAATCCTTAAAAAAAAAAAAATACTAAAATGTGGCATTTTGGTGGATGTCAATTTTATGCAGATCTTAATTTATGTCACAGGCATCTGAAGTGCAATTGCAATTACCTGCACTTAACACACGTAGCAAGCTGTGTTTAACTTCGCCAACTTCATCTAGTTATGTCTTCATTAACATGCAAACACAGAACTCCCAATTAGTGGGATAGTTAGGCAACCCTTTTGCTTTAAAATATACGCAATTTACTGCTATAACCCCATTCTGAAGATTTCATCAAATGTGCAAAAATTATTTTCCTCTTCCTCCACCCCCTTTAGAGTCCAATTTTAAGGTACTCGTTTGAAGTACTATTCCCCGTATACCAGAATGTGCTGTTTGGCGATTAGAATTTGCTTCTTCACATCCAGTGCAGAATTGTTAAGGAGACATGTTTCCACCCACATAGGCTCCAGACGTTTAAACGTTTCCCGACATCGACTTAATACAGTGACGGCAACACCTCCCTCCCGCCCCTCCCAGTAGGCTTTGGGATTGTACTGTGTTCCCTACTGGTTTGCCCTTCCCCCCTACAATAGGGTAGCTTTTCCCTGGGTGCAGAGGCTCCCCCGCTGTCTCCCAGACTGAAGGACCTATGGGAAACAAAAGAAACATCAGGTTAACATCATAGTTTATCAGACAATTCTTATGGTGTATCTAGGCCTAGTATATTCAGCCTGTCAATACATCTTACCAAGCGTACACTACTACAAGTCACTCGTTTACTGGCCGACTAGCAAATGCGGAGGCCCAAAATCTCTAATAACTGTTCTCTTCCCATACAGCATGGACAGAACTTTCCCTATTTACACCGAGTGATATGTTGCCGATAAAAAGCGATCCGATCACACAACAAATGAGCATGTTGTCAGCAATGTAATTTACACAGGAGAAAAATTAGAAACAACTGTCCCTACACAACTCACTTACAGATTTTCTACTTGTTTAAGCACACCATTGGTGAGACATACGAGCAACCCAAGAAATGACAATGAAAGTAGCGTGCAGCCAAAATTACACCAGGAGAAGCCAAGAACCAGCTGCATTTATACAAGGTCATCTTGGCTACTTACCCCTAATGTTGAGACTGCAGCTAGAGCACATCTAGGTTAAACTCCATAGTAAGCTGCAAGGCGTTCCTTAAGGGGAGGCGGAAACTGGTCCGAGAAGCGTCTCCAATTCTCTTCCCCTACTTGGTTTTTAAATCCATGAAGGATCTACAAAGACGATAAACAATTTGGGCTGATTGAAGCCATTTTCATCTTACAAAATGTTAACAGGCAATTCTGCAAACACATTTACTTGTAGGTTTTATTAAGAACAAAGTTCAATTTAATGAATAGATCTTGGAAACATAAGTTCCGCAATAGGTATAGGTGTATGTGCGTAATATCTAGAGAGATTAAATATATGATGTTAAATATGTACACACACACAATGTATATGTGAGTGTATATAATTTATTTATTTTTTTATTCCTGTGCGAAGATAAATCTTATACATGTGTCTCTGCTACGTACTGTGTAATGACAGTGTCTGATCATACAGGGACATGGTCTGATCACAACACAGCTTTGAGGTACAACATTGTTGAACAGATGTTAATGTTTTACTTCACACAAAGAATCAGCTGTGGTCCCATGCAGTCCTGCCTGTATACTTTTGTTTCCTTGAAGGACCGTCCGTCTCACAGTGAATAGTCACTGATGTTGAGGGTGGTGGGAGGACCATAAAGAAGCTACATACCAATAATTTTAACTGAACATAAGCAAAATTATAGGGGCTGTGCAAAATAAAAAATCTCTACCTTACAAAACATGTCCCGGAGGTCTTCCTTTGGATTAATCCAAGATGCAACAGCATCACAGAAAAAAATAAAATCCTGAAAATGAAAATACAATGAATGAAAAGACCAATTACCGCTAAACAATAGCAATATGAAAGCAAGCGATGAAAGAGGGCTTTTATATGGCAGTGTCTCAGGCGTAATCATGAATGAATTAGGAATAAGTTCCCCACAGGATCACAGACCGTTTTTGCCAAGAGAACCATGTGTTCCCCCTGCGGAGCAGCTTACAGGGGAAAAGCAGTAACACCTGGCGACTCTTCAGATAAATGGCCGCCTGCTAATGTTCATTCCTAATTAGCGACTTTGAAATAATAGGGATGACCGTGACCACTCCCACATTAGAGGTGTTCATCACCAATAACAACTGCACACACAACTATGCGATTAGCAGGTTGTGCCCTGATCATTAGAAAAGTGGTTTTAATTAGGGATGATCGAATACTTCGATTATTCGGCTTCGCGAATATTTTCTGAAGACCTCGCTGCTATTCGACTATTCGATGCGCAATGTAAGTCTATGGGAAACCCGAACAACAACTATTCAGGCTGCCCATAGACGTACATTGCGCATTGAATAGCGGCAAGGTAGTCGGAAAACATTCGCGAAGCCGAATATTTGAGGTATTCGATCATACCCAGTTTTAATCCCTTTGCCATATGACGTACATTTGTCATTTGCCAGATCTCCGACTTCAACACAGGCTCGGCTTGCGAGCCTGCATTTTTCCAGGCAGATTATGGCTCTTATTGTCAGCCATCATCTGCCTCTAACAGCCCACGGCTGTTAACCTAGCAAATGTTGCTGTCAATCTGTGACAGTTGCATTTAATGCATGCTGGCGTAGAAGCGTTTGCAAGGCGTCAATGTGATGCCATGACAGCCGGGGATGTGTTTAAGACCTCTGTGCCCATCATGACTTTACTCCTGTGAAAGCCATCAGTGACACTGCATTAAAATTGCAATCAGAGGCGATCAAATCATCGTACCTACCTCAAAAGGTTACCAATAAAATGTCAACTCAAGACACAAAACAAGCCCTCATATGCCTATGTGGACAGATAAAAAGGTTTTGACTAGTGTTGAGCGAGTAGTTAACTATTCGTACTCACCATGCTGTTATTGAGTACTGTCCGATACTCGCATATTCGTTACGAGTAGTGGGCGCAATTTAGGTCAACGGGAAATACTCTTAAGTAGCAAGTAACCCAAAAGCTGTACTTTTCGTTTGAGTAGCAAATAGTACGACTTTCGAGTTACTCGCTACTTAGTATTTCCCATTGACTTATATTGTGCCCGCTACTTGTAACGAATATGCGAGTAGCGGACAGTACTCACTAACAGCATAGCGAGTACAAATAGCTAACAGGGTGTTTAGTTGCTTGAAAAACTGTGACATTGTTAATATTGGCGTGTGCAAGTTCTCCTGAATAAATAGGATTTTCATGGGGTATCGCGTGCCGAACGATCGCTTTATTGAGGAGTATACTGCCATAGAAGCTGGGCCCACTTCATGTTCCTGTGCACCATATTGGGGGGAGATGGAGAACTGGATAATGGTGATGCAATCAGTCTTTAGACCTGACCTCCAGTGCAGACGCCGGCGGCTCCAGAATACCCCTATGACAGGTCTAGTAAAGATTGGAAGACTCTTACCTGAACTACACCTCCAGGATTTACAGTAATCATCGTACAAATTCCACGGAAAGCAGAATCTTTCTCCTCATTGTCTCGGATGTTTCGTAATGAAGTACACCTACAAATAACAGCACACCTTATTTATTCTACGGAAGCTGTAGAGGACACTGAGATGAGCTGGGCAGTACAGAGTTATCACCTAAGTTTAGGGCTGCACTATAGACACTGAATCTGCACTTCCAACGTAACATCTAACGTTACTGGAGAAAATGGAAAGATCTAACCCTTCACGATTCATTGCAAATCTAAAATTTCAACCATGTCTTAAAAGAAAAAAATATATAAAAAATATATATAAAGCCTTTTGGAAGCTAACCCTTCTAAAGTGTGACCATGATTTGCTGAGACATTGGTGCCAGTGTTACCAGTCTAGTGTGGGATGTAACACATTGGCATGGGATGTGCATGCAGCAGGTCTGAAAACCTTCATTGATGCCCTCTCCGTGTACCTATTGCTCACACGCAGCGGAGGCGGCCGTTTGTGGACGCTTCTATGGATATCTAGGCATTACTGAGGCATGATGTCGTCATGTCTCAGCGTAGTCACCGGTAAACATAGGATATATAAAAAAAAAAAAAGGCCGCCTCCGATCTGCACCGGCGATGGGTAAACTTTATAAACAAGCTTTAAAAACACAGCAAGCATGTGACAATCTTATCCCATGCTCCCATGCATCAATTAGTCGTTAGCCACAACAGAAATGATAAGACTTGTATATGACAATGCTTGGAAGAAATAGAAAAAAAAAAAAAAATCATCAATAAATAAAATGACAAAAATATAGGACAAGATTAGTCACATGTTTGACGATGACTAAGGATTGTGTAATAACTGACAAAAAATAAAAACAAAAAAATAAAATAAAAGTCTAAAAATGTGAACTGTAAAGAAAACATGGAGAAATGAATGTAAAAAAAGATTGAAGAATACACACCAGGGTCTTATAAACTGCTGTAGCATGGGGGCCACCTCTTGAGGACAAACGTAACCAAGACGACCAATTGTTATTGCTAAGGCAACGCAATCACGGTTATACACCACCAAACGCCAACCAAGACATGAGCAAATGAGGGGGGAGGAGAAAAAATAAAGAAAAAAAACAACAAATAACTCAGAAACAGAAAACAGAATCTGTGTATGATAATAAACATAAGATATCACTAGTGTTGTCTATGAGCACCGCCTCCGCAGAGGGAGTGACATATGGCATAACTGTCAGAAGGGAGTAAGGGCGGAAGAGGAGTGGAGGGGTGAAGAAAGGAGGGCAGGGAGAAAAAGGAAAGAAAAACAAGAACACACCTAAAACTTAAAGCCTTCACTCTCTGGTCAAATAGAAGGACTGCAATCTTATTTCTTGGAAAATATTTTTTTGTTTGTTAAAAAGCTAAATTTAGGTATTTTGTAAAGAAAAAAAAAAATGCAAATCACTAATGAACAATGTCAAGGTGGAATTATTGTGCAATATTGGTGTAATCCGCACCCAGGTACTTTAATCATAACAGTAGTTTTAATTTTTATTTCTTAATAGTACACATGAAAATAAGCAACTCTAATATTTCTTAGGCAAATCTGCTTCTTTCTCTGCCATAATTGATCAGTCATTATAAAAATTCTCAATTCTAGAGGTAAAATCTGTATTCAGTGAAGACTTTCCCATTACTGAGATAGGAGATGGCAGTGGTTACTGATAAGATTCTATGACTAGAGGCAGCGAGCCGAGCCAGGGTGGGTGGGTGGAAGTGGGCCGAGCCTATGGAAGTGAGCCGAGCCTTTTGGAAGTGAGCCGAGCCAGGTGGGTGGGTGGAAGTGGGCCGAGCCTATGGAAGTGAGCCGAGCCTTTTGGAAGTGAGCCGAGCCAGGTGGGTGGGTGGAAGTGAGCCGAGCCTTTTGGAAGTGAGCCGAGCCAGGTGGGTGGGTGGAAGTGGGCCGAGCCTATGGAAGTGAGCCGAGCCTTTTGGAAGTGAGCCGAGCCTTTTGGAAGTGAGCCGAGCCATGGAAGAGAGCCGAGCCATGGAAGAGAGCCGAGCCATGGAAGAGAGCCGAGCCATGGAAGAGAGCCGAGCCATGGAAGAGAGCCGAGCCATGGAAGAGAGCCGAGCCATGGAAGAGAGCCGAGCCATGGAAGAGAGCCGAGCCATGGAAGAGAGCCGAGCCATGGAAGAGAGCCGAGCCATGGAAGAGAGCCGAGCCAGGGTGGGTGGGTGGAAGAGAGCCGAGCCAGGGTGGGTGGGTGGAAGAGAGCCGAGCCAGGGTGGGTGGGTGGAAGAGAGCCGAGCCAGGGTGGGTGGAAGAGAGCCGAGCCAGGGTGGGTGGAAGAGAGCCGAGCCAGGGTGGGTGGAAGAGCTCCACCCCCTCATCCCTCTTCTAGATACATAGTATTTCATCAGTAACAGCTGCCATCTATCTCAGTAATGGGAAAGTCTTCACTGAATACAGATTTTACCTCAGCATTGAGAATTTAGATAATAACTGATCAGTTCTGGCAGAGAAAGAAGCCGATGTGTCTGATAGATTACAAAGTTGCTTATTTTCACGTGCCCTATTGATTTATGAAATAAAAATTAAAAACAACAATTACTCTAAGGATTGTGGACAGCATAATGCACAAGTTACCACACAAAGCCTATGTAGGCCCATGCGGAATCTAGGAGACCAGACAAGAAATAAAAGGTATGTGCACATGGCAATTAGAGAATATGGAAAGGTCTAGTGGAAATTGGCAAGAGAATCAGCAGTTGGAATATGAGGCAGACCACTGGAAATATAGTTAGATGTTTAGGGGATCCATCAAGATTTGACCACTTCAATTGCAACAATATGGATGAGTATCTGGTGACCTTTCTGATCAGAATCCCTAATTTTTTTCGCAATGCGGATTTCAAATGGAGAACTTTTTACTTAAACTCCTGGATAACTGATTTCATGTGGCATGTATTTGTGCATTACTGTATTAATACGACATTTTACAAAGAAACATTACAGAGGCACAAGGTGAACTATCGGCTATCGAGCATGGGGCTCACTAGCCCATTTAGACTGTCCCGTAATCTGCAAACATTCCCAAGAATGCTCGTTCCAGGTGTTTGTGAAAGACTGTCGGGTTTTCAGACAATTTTTCCAAAAATAAGCCATCACTTTTGGCAGTATATTGGCCTGTGTAGGAATGATCATATTGAACAGTTTGGACTATATTCAGTGTCCTATTCACACTAGCCAACTAAATTTAGTTTTCATAAATGGCAATCAACAAAAGTTGGCCAATCTATATGGACCTTTAAAGGGAACCTGTCAGGTCCAATATGCACCCAGAAACACAAGCAGTTCTGGGTGTATATTGCTAATCCCTGTATACTCTAGCATAGATAAAGAGATCTTTAGAAAAAGTATTTCTAAAGATCTTATACCGTATCCTAATGAGCATGGGGTCTAGTCCCCTGGGCGTTAGTTCCCCTGGCTAGTCAGCTCCATTAGCATGTTACTACGCCCCTGTGGGTTTGCTAACATGCTAAAGAATGTGCAGCCTCAGAGGATGATCTCACTCACCTCTTCGGCTGTGATCACCGCCAGACACTGGATTTCGGCTCGGTGCGCATGACCCCAGAGTTCCAGTCATGTGCACTATGAAGCCGGATGTACACGACCTGGCTTCAAACTGAAGTAGTGCACATGACCCAAACTCCAGGGTCATGCGCACCGAGCTGAAATCCAGCGTCGGGTGGTGATGGGAGAGGTGAGTGAGATCATCCCCTGACGCTGCACGTTCATTAGCGTGTTAGCACACCCACAGGGGCGCACTAACATGCTAATGGGGCAGATTAGACAGAGGAACTAACATCCAGGGGACTAGTGCCCTCGCTTATTAGCATACGATAAAAAGATATTTATCTATGCTACTAGATACAGGGACGGTTAGGCAGGGATTAGCAATATGCACCCAGAACTGCTCGTGGTTCTGGATGCATATTGAACCTGACAGGTTCCCTTTAACACCATATGCCTTTATATAGGCCCTCTCCACATGGTCCTGCTATAGGCATGAACCCCTTATGATGTCACAGTAAATCATTTTTAATAAATCTGGCCTTGAAATGTACGGTTGCCAAGAAAACCATTTTCAGAACAGCAGTTATACAAGTGATAATGCAATAAGATCTGACTATTGTTTATTTGCTATAAAAAGGTATCCATTCTTCCAGCTCAGTGGTAAGGTCCGTCTACCCAAGTTGATTTCCCTTAGCCAAAAACAAGATTTGAAAAGGGGGAAGACTGAAGTGTTTCCTTTCTCGCTCCTCTTGCAATACAAACTTTTAGAGCAAAAACAAAGCACACATCAAAAAAGGGAAAATAGATCAGCAATATACCGGGCAAACCTCATGGCTGGGGTCACACACAGCACTTTGCGAGCAGGTATCTGCGGACCAGTCGGTTCTCAAATGTTCCAGTGTCTTCCTGCTGCGTTATTACAAATGGCTTGGTATTGTTAGTGGCCGCATAATTTTGCAAAAATAGCGTTGCCATTAACCGTAAGAAAGTAATTCGGAATTATGCAGCAAAAAGCTTTTACGGTAGTTAGGAAGCCGTTCTCTGCAGACACCTCAGATTCATCTTACATGAGCGCGGTGTTTGTATGTGTCCATGACATCAGAATAAATGTGTAAAAATTGCAATGGACGCAACATATCTTAGGAGGGGAGGGATGAAAGAATTGTAAAATTCCCATTTAAGGTGACAGATATTGTCTGCATATTGTTGACTTGAATCTTTAAAGGACAATAGACATATGTGGATATGATGGTGGAGTCTCCAGGACCTGTAACCGCAGTATAACAGGCAGGATAGGAGGGCACTTTGTGCTTTAGATGTGTTCTCTCATACAGAGACAGATGGTTAATGCCAGAGACAAAAGAAATGGGAGGAGGAAGATGTCGGAGGAATTGTATAAAAAAGTCTGTAAGCAAACTAAACAGATACTAGAAGTCAGCAGATTTGTATAGAAGCAGAATAAAACAAAACCTATGTCCAGGTGACAAACTATGCAACATTCCCATTGAACAGGCATTTGTGAACAGTCTAATGACAGCATGCATTTAAAGCAAGGGATGTGCTTCCAGTGTAAAAGCTCAGTGTGGGACCTTTCCTTACACAGCGGAAAAAATGTAGAATTCAGGATTTTGCTCAATGAAGAGGTTCCTTATGGCGGCAGTTCATATATATTTGGAGAGTACACCGCATGAGAACGGCCCTCCGAAACACGGTTCATATACATAATGTAAAATTGTCAGAACCAGCCAGTTACTGCAAATTATCTAAAATGCGTGGGCACAGCTGTGTCCTACTGTCTGTTAATCGCATATTTGGCAGACAACCCCCTCTCTGACTGCCCTATGCTGCTTCGGCTTCACCAAGTGATCATACCGGGGAGTGGAGAGCGATTCTCTGCCAGACCCCTCCGGCAGCAGCTCGTCAGTGGACATTGGGAGATGGGGCATGGGGGCTGTCCAGGATTATAAAATGGAATAGACATATATTATAAAAAAAAAAAAATTTCAATCTTAGGGACATTTATTTCCCCAACTTAAATGCATGTATTTTTGGCTAAAATGCAATTGGGTTTCATTAGAAATTTTGCACAATTTGCTTTCGGAGCCAATTAATGAAATCCAGCAGTGAGCTTGTTCTGACAGTGATTAAATCTCAGTCTTTTAGGCTGTGTGCCCACGCAGAATTTAACACTCCGTATTTTCACTGAGTCATATGCGCAGTGTCACAGTTCCAACAAAGTAGATCGGATTATAGAAATCTCCTGCCCACTGGGCTTTTTAGCTCGGTATAAACGGACCTGTGGAGAGTTTTAAATCTGCCACTTGTCAATTTATTTTGTGGGTACGCCGAGTTTTATGTGCAGATATTTCTCAAACTCGCATTAGATGCAGAAAATCTGCAAGTTAAGAAGTCACGTGTTTCCGATGCACAAACTATCAAAAACGCAATCCACACATCATAATTTTGTGAAAGCCAGATATCAGGAAGTATAAAAATAAAGCAGCTTTATTTCACACATGAAATAGACAAAAAAAAAAAAAAAAGAAAAAAAAAACGCAGTCAAAAATCCAAACCCCCCCCAGGTGACCTCATTTACATAATAGGTGCAGAAATTCTGCAACATCAAAAACTCACCAAAAGATCATCATGAGACTGTAGTCCGACAGCTTCTCGCAGCCGCTTTGTGATCACAAGTTCAGCTCTCCTTTGATGATGGTTGTGGTCATAAATCATCAGAGAGGCGCTCAGTAAAAGCCTAAAACTGTCAGCACTAGATCACCGATGAATTTTAAAACACACTCAATTTGGCAGCAGACAAAAGTGCATGAAAAAGCCTTCGGCTATGTGCACATGATGCATTCTGGATTCAAATCTGTGTTTTAGCTGCAATTTGCCGTGGTTTTTTTTAATACATTTTCCATTGCTTTCATTGGTGAAAACGGAGCCAAAAATGCAGAAATTGACATGCTGCAGATTTTTCTTCTGCAACCAGATCCGCATGAAAAAAAATCCTGAACGTGTGCTCTACAATTCTGGATTCTCAGATCTGCTGGCTTAAGGATTTCTGTGCAGATGTGAAAATGTGCAACTAAAAACGTGGCAAAAAAGTAACATGTGCACACAGCCTTACAATTAAAGCTGTACTGCAAAATGTTTCACGAAACCCAAATGCAAAAAAAATATTTATTTTATGTGCCAAAAAGTTAGGAAAAAAAAAAAGCCTCTGAAGATGTCCATAACTATAGTTTAAACAATATACATTTCAATAGTACCCATGAAAATGAAATCTTTGTAATGTATCTTATTGCAGAGATACTTACTTTAACTTCTGGATTGATAATTCACTCAGTTAATGGGTAAAATCTGTTCTCAAAAAAAAAAAAAAAAAAAAAACCACAAAAAAAAAAAAAACAGACCTTCCCCATTAGGCCTTATTCAGACATCAGTGTTTAAAGAGAACTTGTCACGTGGAAAAATGCTAACGTAGTGACCTGCAGATATGGGGTTAAGCAGCAAATTAATAGCATTCTAAACCCACCCGGCGCCTGCCCATTGAACCCTGCTGCTGGGAGGAAATTAAACTTTAAAGGTAACCTGTCACCAGATTTGGTGACTATAAGCTGCAGCCACCACCAGTGGGCTCTTATATACGGTATTCTAGAATGCTGTATATAAGAGCCCAGGCCGCTGTGTAGAATGTAAAAATCACTTTATACTTACCTAAGGTGTGATGCAGACTGGTCGGATGAGTGTCTACGTTCTCCTGTAGTGGCAGCTCCTCTTTCAGCCATGCTTGTCTTCCTTTTTCTGAATCCTGGGTGCACGACTCGTCCTATGTCATCCGCAGTAGCTGGCCTTTAGGTGCTGCGCAGGTGCACTACAATACTTTGATCTGACCTACTCAGGGCAGATCACAGTGCGCCTGCGCAGGACCTCAATGCCGGCTAGTGTGCATGACGTAGGACGAGACATGCACCCAGGCTTCAGAAGAATGAGGACAAAGATGGCCGAAAGAGGAGGTGCTGGTTCAGGAGAACGGAGACACCCGTCTGACCAGTCTGCACCGCACCTTAGGCAAGTATTATAAAGTAATTTTTACACTCTACACAGAGGCGTGGGCTCTTATATACAGTATTCTAAAACGCTATATATAAGAGCCCACTGGTGATGCCCGCAGCTTATAGTCGCCAAATCTGGTGAGCGGTTCCCTTTAAATGTTCCAGTAACGTTTGGGTTTCAGTCATGAGGTTGGCACTGACACTGGTTCAGTCACCGCTCTGTATGGTGAGCGGCGGCTGTAACTGCACCCTCTTACAGCTGGATCTAATGCAGAGCAGCTGTCAGTCACCGAGGGGGGCAGTTTCAGCTGCTGATCTCATGCCACCCCCATGACTGAAATGGGAATGCTGCAGTAAGGATTATAGTTAATTTCCTCCCTGTAGCGGGGTTTAATGTGTAGGCGCGGGGCAGGTCCAGAATGCTATTAATTTCCAGGTTAACCGATTTTTGTTTCCTTGCAACAGGTTCCCTTTAAATACATACATGAAAAGGGAATTTTGTTTACTTACCGTAAATTCCTTTTCTTCTAGCTCCTATTGGGAGACCCAGACAATTGGGTGTATAGCTTCTGCCTCCGGAGGCCACACAAAGTATTACACTTTAAAAAGTGTAACCCCTCCCCTCTGCCTATACACCCTCCCGTGCATCACGGGCTCCTCAGTTTTGGTGCAAAAGCAGGAAGGAGGAAACTTATAAATTGGTCTAAGGTAAATTCAATCCGAAAGATGTTCGGAGAACTGAAAACCATGAACCAAAAGAACAATTCAACATGAACAACATGTGTACACAAAAGAACAACCAGCCCGAAGGGAACAGGGGCGGGTGCTGGGTCTCCCAATAGGAGCTAGAAGAAAAGGAATTTACGGTAAGTAAACAAAATTCCCTTCTTTGTCGCTCCATTGGGAGACCCAGACAATTGGGACGTCCAAAAGCAGTCCCTGGGTGGGTAAAAGAATACCTCAATAACAAGAGCCGAAAGCGACCCCCTCTTACAGGTGGGCAACCGCCGTCTGAAGGACTCGCCTACCTAGACTGGCGTCTGCCGAAGCATAGGTATGCACCTGATAGTGTTTCGTGAAAGTGTGCAGACTAGACCAGGTAGCTGCCTGACACACCTGCTGAGCCGTAGCCCGGTGCCGCAATGCCCAGGACGCACCCACGGCTCTGGTAGAATGGGCTTTCAGCCCCAAAGGAAGCGGAAGCTCAGAAGAACGGTAGGCTTCAAGAATCGGTTCCTTGATCCACCGAGCCAAGGTTGACTTGGAAGCCTGCGAACCCTTACGCTGGCCAGCGACAAGGACAAAGAGCGCATCTGAACGGCGCAGGGGCGCCGTGCGAGACACGTAGAGCCGGAGAGCTCTCACCAGATCTAATGAGTGCAAATCCTTTTCACATTGGTGAACTGGATGAGGGCAAAATGAAGGTAAGGAGATGAAGGGAATTTTGTTACTTACCGTAAATTCCTTTTCTTCTAGCTCTTATTGGGAGACCCAGACGATTGGGTGTATAGCACTGCCTCCGGAGGCCACACAAAGCAATTACACTAAAAAGTGTAAGGCCCCTCCCCTTCTGGCTATACACCCCCAGTGGGATCACTGGCTCACCAGTTTTAGTGCAAAAGCAAGAAGGAGGAAAGCCAATAACTGGTTTAAACAAATTCTCTCCGAGTAACATCGGAGAACTGAAAACCGTTCAACATGAACAACATGTGTACCCGCAAACAAACCAACAATCCCGAAGGACAACAGGGCGGGTGCTGGGTCTCCCAATAAGAGCTAGAAGAAAAGGAATTTACGGTAAGTAACAAAATTCCCTTCTTCGTCGCTCTATTGGGAGACCCAGACGATTGGGACGTCCAAAAGCTGTCCCTGGGTGGGTAAAGAAATACCTCATGTTAGAGCTGCAAGACAGCCCTCCCCTACGGGGAGGCAACTGCCGCCTGCAGGACTCTTCTACCCAGGCTGGCGTCCGCCGAAGCATAGGTATGCACCTGATAATGTTTGGTGAAAGTGTGCAGACTCGACCAGGTAGCTGCCTGGCACACCTGTTGAGCCGTAGCCTGGTGTCGTAATGCCCAGGATGCACCCACGGCTCTGGTAGAATGGGCCTTCAGCCCTGATGGAACCGGAAGCCCAGCAGAACGGTAGGCTTCAAGAATTGGTTCTTTGATCCATCGAGCCAGGGTGGCTTTAGAAGCCTGCGACCCTTTGCGCTTACCAGCGACAAGGACAAAGAGTGCATCCGAACGGCGCAAGGGCGCCGTGCGGGAAATGTAGATTCTGAGTGCTCTCACCAGATCTAACAAATGTAAATCCTTCTCATACCGATGAACTGCATGAGGACAAAACGAAGGCAGAGAGATATCCTGATTAAGATGAAAAGAGGATACCACCTTCGGGAGAAACTCCTGAATAGGACGCAGCACAACCTTGTCCTGGTGGAAGACCAGGAAGGGAGCCTTGGATGATAGTGCTGCCAGCTCAGACACTCTCCGAAGAGATGTGATCGCTACCAGAAAAGCCACTTTCTGTGATAGTCTAGAAAGTGAAACCTCCTTCAGAGGCTCGAAGGGCGGCTTCTGGAGGGCAACTAGTACCCTGTTCAGATCCCATGGATCTAACGGCCGCTTGTACGGGGGTACGATATGGCAAACCCCCTGTAGGAACGTGCGCACCTTAGGAAGGCGTGCCAAACGCCTCTGAAAAAAGACGGATAGCGCCGAGACCTGACCTTTAAGGGAGCCGAGCGACAAACCTTTTTCTAACCCAGATTGCAGGAAAGAAAGAAAGGTAGGCAATGCAAATGGCCAGGGAGACACTCCCTGAGCAGAGCACCAGGATAAAAATATCCTCCACGTTCTGTGGTAGATCTTAGCGGACGTGGGCTTCCTAGCCTGTCTCATGGTGGCAACGACACCTTGGGACAATCCTGAAGACGTTAGGATCCAGGACTCAATGGCCACACAGTCAGGTTCAGGGCCGCAGAATTCCGATGGAAAAACGGCCCTTGGGACAGTAAGTCTGGTCGGTGTGGGAGTGCCCACGGTTGGCCGACCGTGAGCTGCCACAGATCCGGATACCACGCCCTCCTCGGCCAGTCTGGGGCGACAAGTATGACGCGGCTGCAATCGGATCTGATCTTGCGTAGCACTCTGGGCAAGAGTGCCAGAGGTGGAAACACATAAGGGAGCCGGAACTGCGACCAATCTTGCACTAGGGCGTCTGCCGCCAGCGCTCTTTGATCGCGAGACCGTGCCATGAAGGTTGGGACCTTGTTGTTGTGCCGTGACGCCATTAGGTCGACGTCCGGCACCCCCCAGCGGCGACAGATTTCCTGAAACACGTCTGGGTGAAGGGACCATTCCCCTGCGTCCATGCCCTGGCGACTGAGGAAGTCTGCTTCCCAGTTTTCTACGCCGGGGATGTGAACCGCGGATATGGTGGAGACTGTGGCTTCCACCCACATCAGAATCCGCCGGACTTCCTGGAAGGCTTGCCGACTGCGTGTCCCCCCTTGGTGGTTGATGTATGCCACCGCTGTGGAGTTGTCCGACTGAATTCGGATCTGCCTTCCTTCCAGCCACTGCTGGAAGGCTAGTAGGGCAAGATACACTGCTCTGATTTCCAGAACATTGATCTGAAGGGTGGACTCCTGCTGAGACCACGTACCCTGAGCCCTGTGGTGGAGAAAGACTGCTCCCCACCCTGACAGACTCGCATCTGTCGTGACCACCGCCCAAGACGGTGGTAGGAAGGATCTTCCCTGTGATAATGAGGTGGGAAGAAGCCACCACTGCAGAGAGTCTTTGGCCGTCTGGGAAAGGGAGACTTTCCTGTCCAGGGATGTTGACTTCCCGTCCCATTGGCGGAGAATGTCCCATTGAAGTGGACGCAGATGAAACTGCGCAAACGGAACCGCCTCTATTGCCGCCACCATCTTCCCGAGGAAGTGCATGAGGCGTCTTAAGGAGTGCGGCTGACTTTGAAGGAGAGCCTGCACCCCAGTCTGTAGAGACCGCTGCTTGTCCAGCGGAAGCTTCACTATCGCTGAGAGAGTATGAAACTCCATGCCAAGATACGTTAGTGATTGGGTCGGTGACAGATTTGACTTTGGGAAGTTGATGATCCACCCGAACGCCTGGAGAGTCTCCAGTGCAACATTCAGGCTGAGTTGGCATGCCTCTTGAGAGGGTGCCTTGACCAGTAGATCGTCCAAGTAAGGGATCACAGAGTGTCCGTGAGAGTGCAAGACTGCTACCACTGCCGCCATGATCTTGGTGAACACCCGAGGGGCTGTCGCCAGACCAAATGGCAGAGCTACGAACTGAAGATGGTCGTCTCCTATCACGAAGCGTAGAAAGCATTGGTGCTCTGTAGCAATCGGCACGTGGAGATAAGCATCTTTGATGTCTATTGATGCTAGGAAATCTCCTTGAGACATTGAGGCAATGACTGAGCGGAGGGATTCCATCCGGAACCGCCTGGTGTTCACATGCTTGTTGAGCTGTTTTAGGTCCAGAACAGGACGGAAGGAGCCGTCCTTTTTTGGAACCACAAAGAGATTGGAGTAAAATCCTCGCCCCCGTTCGTGAGGGGGGACAGGGATCACGACTCCTTCTGCTCTTAGAGAGTCCACCGCCTGCAGCAGGGCATCTGCTCGGTTGGGGTGTGGGGAGGTTCTGAAGAACCGAAGTGGAGGCCGAGAACTGAACTCGATTCTGTACCCGCGAGACAGAATGTCTGTTACCCACCGGTCTTTGACCTGTGACAGCCAAATGTCGCAAAAGCGGGAGAGCCTGCCACCGACTGAGGATGCGGAGGGAGGAGGCCGAAAGTCATGAGGTAGCCGCTTTGGAAGCGGTTCCTCCATTTGTTTTCCTGGGGCGTGAGTGAGCCCGCCAGGAATCTGAGCTCCCTTGTTCTTTGAGTCCTTTTGGACGAGGAGAATTGGGCCTTGCCCGAGCCTCGAAAGGACCGAAACCTCGACTGCCACTTTTTCTGTTGAGGTTTACTTGCTCTGGGCTGTGGTAAGGAAGAGTCCTTACCCTTGGACTGTTTTATGATTTCAGCCAATGGCTCACCAAACAGTCTGTCTCTAGATAATGGCAAGCTGGTTAAGCATTTTTTGGAACCAGCATCTGCTTTCCAGACCTTTAACCACAAGGCTCTGCGCAAAACCACAGAATTGGCGGACGCCATAGCGGTACGGCTCGTAGATTCTAGGACAGCATTGATAGCATAGGTCGCAAACGCAGACATTTGCGAAGTTAGGGACGCCACTTGCGGCACTGCTGGATGTATGAAAGCATCCACCTGTGCTAAACCAGCTGAAATAGCTTGGAGTGCCCACACGGCCGCGAATGCTGGAGCAAACGACGCGCCGATAGATTCATAGACAGATTTCAACCAAAGGTCCATCTGTCTGTCGTTGGCATCTTTAAGTGAAGCGCCATCCTCTACTGCGACTATGGATCTAGCCGCAAGCTTGGAAATTGGGGGATCCACCTTTGGACACTGGGTCCAGCGTTTGGCCACCTCAGAGGGAAAAGGATAACGGGTATCCTTAGAACGTTTAGAGAAACGCTTGTCTGGATGAGCGTCGTGTTTCTGGATCGATTCTCTGAAGTCAGAGTGGTCCAAAAAAGCACTTAATTTACGCTTGGGATATAGGAAATGGAACTTCTCCTGCTGTGCAGCTGCAGAAGGGGCTGGGGGAGAAATATCCAACAGCCTATTAATTGCCGATATAAGGTCATTAACCATGGCGTCACCATCAGGGGCATCCAGATTGAGAGGGGCCTCAGGATTAGAATCCTGGTCACCGTCCTCAGTCTCATCACAGAGAGACTCTTGTCGCTGAGACCCTGAACAGTGTGAAGACGTGGAGGGTCTTTCCCAGCGAGCTCGCTTAGGCTGCCTGGGACTGTCATCTGAGTCAGAGACTTCAGCCTGTGATGCTTGAGACCCCCCTGAAGTACGGATTAGTTCCAACTGAGGGGGACCGGAGAGCATAGACACAGCAGTGTCCATGGTCTGAGCAACTGGCCTGGACTGCAAGGTCTCCAGGATTTTTGCCATAGTCACAGACATTTTATCAGCAAAAACTGCAAAGTCTGTCCCCGTCACCGGGGCAGGGTTCACAGGCGCCTCTGCCTGGGCTACCACCACAATAGGCTCTGGCTGACGAAGTGCCACTGGGACTGAACATTGCACACAATGAGAGTCGTTGGAGCCTGCTGGTAGATTAGCCCCACATGCAGTACAAACAGTGTACACAGCCTGTGCCTTGGCACCCTTGCGTTTTGCGGATGACATGTTGCTGCCTCCTCAGAGCAGTACAGGGTGTCCAGCCAAGAAGCGACCTTACAGTGCACTATATAAATATATATATATATATGGTACCAAGAAAAAAGTACACTAATATAACACTGAGGCACTAGAGGGGCCAGCACTACTGTGCTGCTTACCGCCCGCTTAGGAGCGGTGTGTGGACGCCAGAAATCCCTCTAGTCTGGGTCTCCCAGAGCCTGCTGCCTTTCCCCAGCCAGACCGCATGTGTAATGGCTGCCGGCGTCCTTGTGGAGAGGGGGGGCGGGCCCTGGGCGTACACCGACGAAGAGCGGGAAGTCTGCTTCCCCCTGTGCCTAGTGAGAGGGCTGGAGCATGTAAATAAAGCTCCAGCCCTCGGCGCTGTTAATTGAGCAGCGTCTCTCCCCTACCCTGATTGACAGGGTGGGGGCGGGAACGAAGCGGCACTAGGCCGCAGAAGCCGGGGGCTAAAGTTAGAAGCGCCGCCGCCGTAAAAGCGCGGTCGGCGCAAAGTCCCCGGCGCACTACAAGTCGCAGCTGCGCCGCCGCTCCAGGAGCGGTCGGCGCAGTAGTTCCCAACATGAAACGTCACTCAGCAAAGCTGCAGTGACCTAACCCCGGCGCACAGCGCTACTGTCCCCGGCGCACTATAACGCTCAGCAAGCCTGAGAGTGTCCGTGCCTGCCGGGGACACAGAGTACCTGAAAGTTGTAGGGCCTTGTCCCTGAACGGCACTCCCGCTCCAAATCCAGCAGGTTCTATGGGTCTGTGGATGGAGCCCGGCCCCAGGGCTTGGGGGCCGGCAAGATCCCACTTCCACAGAGCCCTCCAGGGGATGTGGAAGGAAAACAGCATGTGGGCTCCAGCCTCTGTACCAGCAATAGGTACCTCAACCTTACAAGCACCACCGCGGGTGAGAAGGGAGCATGCTGGGGGCCCCATATGGGCCCTCTTTTCTTCCATCCGATATAGCCAGCAGCTACTGCTGACTACAAACAGTGGAGCTATGCGTGGATGTCTGACCTCCTTCGCACAAAGCAGAAAACTGGTGAGCCAGTGATCCCACTGGGGGTGTATAGCCAGAAGGGGAGGGGCCTTACACTTTTTAGTGTAATTCCTTTGTGTGGCCTCCGGAGGCAGTGCTATACACCCAATCGTCTGGGTCTCCCAATAGAGCGACGAAGAAATCCTGATTGAGATGAAAAGGGGATACCACCTTAGGGAGAAATTCCGGGACCGGACGCAGAACCACCTTATCCTGGTGAAAAACCAGGAAGGGGGCTTTGCATGACAGCGCTGCCAGCTCCGACACTCTACGGAGCGATGTAACTGCCACTAGAAATGCCACCTTCTGCGAAAGACGTGATAAAGAGACATCCCGCAGCGGCTCGAAAGGTGGTTTCTGAAGAGCCGTTAGCACCCTGTTAAGATCCCAGGGTTCCAGCGGACGCTTGTAAGGTGGGACTATGTGGCAAACTCCCTGCAGGAACGTGCGGACCTGCGGAAGCCTGGCTAGACGCTTTTGAAAAAATACGGATAGCGCCGATACTTGGCCCTTGAGAGAGCCGAGAGACAAACCCTTGTCCATTCCGGATTGAAGGAATGAAAGAAAAGAGGGTAAGGCAAAGGGCCAGGGAGAAAAACCCTTATCAGAGCACCAGGATAAGAAGATCCTCCAAGACCTGTGATAGATCTTGGCGGACGTTGGTTTCCTGGCCTGTCTCATAGTGGCAATGACATCCTGAGATAACCCTGAGGACGCTAGGAGCCAGGACTCAATGGCCACACAGTCAGGTTGAGGGCCGCAGAATTCAGATGGAAAAACGGCCCTTGAGACAGCAAGTCTGGGCGGTCTGGGAGCGCCCACGGTTGATCCACCGTGAGATGCCACAGATCCGGGTACCACGACCGCCTCGGCCAATCTGGGGCGACGAGAAAGGCGCGACGACAGTCGGACCTGATCTTGCGCAGTACTCTGGGCAGCATCGCCAGAGGAGGAAATACATAGGGCAGTCGAAACTGCGACCAATCCTGAACTAATGCGTCCGCCGCCAGAGCTCTGTGATCTTGAGAGCGGGCCATGAATGCCGGGACTTTGTTGTTGTGCCGTGACGCCATCAGATCGACGTCCGGCGTTCCCCAGCGGCGACAGATCTCTCGAAACACGTCTGGGTGAAGAGACCATTCCCCCGCATCCATGCCCTGACGACTGAGAAAGTCTGCTTCCCAGTTTTCTACGCCCGGGATGTGAACTGCGGAGATGGTGGAGGCTGTGGCCTCTGCCCACAGCAGAATCCGTCGGACTTCCTGGAAGGCTTGACGGCTACGCGTGCCGCCCTGGTGGTTGATGTACGCGACCGCCGTGGCGTTGTCCGACTGTATGCGGATCTGCCTGCCCTCCAGCCACCGATGGAACGCCTTTAGGGCTAGATACACTGCCCTGATCTCCAGAACATTGATCTGAAGGGAGGACTCTATCGGAGTCCAGGTTCCCTGAGCCCTGTGGTGGAGAAAAAACCGCTCCCCACCCTGACAGACTCGCGTCCGTCCTGACCACAGCCCAGGATGGGGGCAGGAAGGATTTTCCCTGCAATAGAGAAGTGGGAAGAAGCCACCACTGAAGAGAGGTTTTGGCTGCAAGGGACAGAGACGTTCCTGTCGAGGGACGTCGACCTCCTGTCCCATTTGCGGAGAATGTCCCATTGGAGTGGGCGCAGATGAAACTGCGCGAAGGGGACTGCCTCCATTGCTGCCACCATCTTCCCCAGGAAGTGCATGAGGCGCCTCAAGGGGTGTGACTGGCCCCGAAGAAGAGATTGCACCCCTGTCTGAAGACCCGTGGGGCTGTCGCCAGGCCGAAAGGCAGTGCCACGAACTGAAGGTGTTCGTCCCCGATGGCGAAACGCAGGAAGCGTTGATGCTCGGGTGCGATCGGCACATGGAGATAATCATCCTTGATGTCGATTGATGCTAGGAAGTCTCCTTGTGACATCGAAGCGATGACCGAGCGGAGAGATTCCATCCGAAACCTTCTGCTGCTCACATGCCTGTTGAGCAGTTTGAGGTCCAGAACGGGACGGAATGATCCGTCCTTCTTTGGCACCACGAACAAGTTGGAGTAGAAGCCGTGACCATGCTCCTGAGGGGGAACGGGGATCACAACTCCTTCTGACTTCAGGACGCCCACAGCCTGAAAAAGTGTGCCGGCCCGAGATGGGGGCGGAGATGTTCTGAAGAAACGAGTCGGAGGACGAGAGCTGAACTCTATCCTGTAACCGTGAGACAGAATGTCTCTCACCCATCGGTCTTGGACATGTGGCCACCAGGCGTCGCAAAAGCGGGAGAGCCTGCCACCGACCGAGGATGCGGTTCGGGGAGGCCGAAAGTCATGAGGAGGCCGTCTTGGAGGCAGTGCCTCCGGCGGTCTTTTTGGGGGCTGACTTGGACCGCCACGCATAAGAGTTCCTCTGGCCCTTCTCTGGCCTGTTGGACGAGGAGGATTGGGACTTGGCTGAGGGCCGAAAGGACCGAAACCTCGGTTGTATTTTCCGTTGCTGAGGTCTCTTCGGCTTGGACTGGGGTAAGGACGAGTCCTTTCCCTTGGATTCCTTAATAATTTCATCCAATCGTTCGCCAAACAATCGGTCGCCAGAAAACGGCAACCCGGTTAAGAACTTCTTGGAAGCAGAGTCTGCCTTCCATTCGCGTAGCCACATGGCCCTGCGGACTGCCACCGAATTAGCGGATGCTACCGCTGTAGGCTAGCAGAGTCCAGGACGGCGTTCATGGCGTAGGACGAAAAAGCCGACGCCTGAGAAGTCAAAGACGCAACTTGCGGAGCAGAGGTACGTGTGACCGCATTAATCTCAGACAGACAAGCTGAGATAGCCTGGAGTGCCCACACGGCTGCAAAGGCCGGGGCAAAAGACGCGCCTGTGGTTTCATAGATGGCTTTCACCAGGAGCTCTATCTGCCTGTCAGTGGCATCCTTGAGCGATGAGCCATCTGCAACTGATACTACAGATCTAGCCGCCAGTCTAGAGACTGGAGGATCCACCTTGGGACATTGAGCCCAACCCTTAACTACGTCAGAGGGGAAGGGGTAACGTGTGTCATTAAGGCGCTTAGTAAAGCGCTTGTCCGGAAATGCTCTGTGCTTCTGGACAGCATCTCTGAAGTTAGAGTGATCAAAAAACGCACTCCGTGTACGTTTGGGAAACCTAAACTGGCGTTTCTCCTGCTGCGAAGCCGACTCCTCTATAGGTGGAGTTGGGGGAGAAAGATCTAGCACCTGGTTGATGGACGCTATAAGGTCATTTACTAAGGCGTCCCCTTCAGGTGTATCAAGATTGAGAGCAACGTCAGGGTCAGAGCCCTGAGCTGCGACATCCGCCTCATCCTCTAGAGAGTCCTCAAGCTGAGACCCCGAGCAGCGTGAGGAAGTCGGGGAAGATTCCCAGCGAGCCCGCTTAGCCGGTCTGGGACTGTGGTCCGTGCCGGAGTCCTCCACGTGAGACCTAGGGGCCACCCCGGGAGCACGCTGCGGCGCAGACCGAGAGGGGCCTGGAGGTGAAGATCCAACAGGGCCCAGGGCCTGTGTAAGGACCGGTCTGGACTGCAAGGCTTCTAGTAGCTTGGCAGACCATTTGTCCATAGACTGAGCCATGGATTGTGAAAGCGACTCAGAGTTTCTCAGCAAAAACTGCAAACTCTGTCCCTGCCGCCTGGACAGGGGAAGCAGGAGGGTCTGCCTGAGCCGAGGGTCCCACTAGTGCCCGAGGCTCCGGCTGAGCAAGTGCAACAGGGGTCGAGCATTGCTCACAGTGAGGGTAGGTGGAACCTGCAGGTAACATAGCCGCACAAGAGGCACAGGTTGCAAAATAACCCTTTGCCTTAGCGCCCTTGCTCCTTGTGGACGACATGCTGTTGTCTCCTAGGAAAGTGATCACTGAGGGTATATAGCCAAAAGCAAAACAACCCGGCCGAACAGAGAAAATTATACATATATACATACATACATACATACATACATACATATATATACACACATACACATATATACATATACACATATACATACACTTCGGCACCCTAGGGGGACCAGCACCGGATGACCGGTGTGGCTTACCGACCGCCCAAAGCGGTGTGTGTCCACCAGATTCCCTGCCTTAGGTCTCCCATAGCTGCAGAGCTCGTTCCTGAAATCCTCCACCGGCAGAATGTGTGTAAAAATGGCTGCCGGAGCTCTCAGGGGAGGAGGGAGCCGTGGGCGGCGACTAGTAAAGTGCGGGAATCTGGTGCCCCACAGTGATCAGTGAGGGGGGGGGGGGGGGGAGAAACCTAAAGTATGCTCCAGCCCTCACTGCCGACGTCAGGTCGACCGTCCCGCCCTTACCCCTGACTGGCAGGCCCGGGGGCGGGAGTTATGGTACTAGGCCGCAATGAAGCCGGGACTAAATTTTATACCGCGGCCGACAAACAGGCGCGGTCGGCGCGGAAGTCCCGGTTGTCACAAAACCAGCAGCAGCTGCAGCGTCTGTGAAACAAGCGCTCCATGCACCGTCCCCATGGGGACACAGAGTACCTTTAGATGCAGGGCCCTGTCCCTGATGATACAAAGTCTCCTGTCCGGCAGATTCGCACAGGGGCTGCGGAGGGAGCCCGGTCCCAGTGAATGGATGACCGGTTAGGATCCCACTTCTCCCAGAGCCTCTAAGGGATGGTGAAGGAAAACGGCATGTGGCTCCAGCCTCTGTACCCGCAATGGGTACCTCAACCTTAACAGCACCGCCGACTTAGTGGGGTGAGAAGGGAGCATGCCGGGGGCCCTGTGGGGGCCCTCTTTTCTTCCAACCGATAAAGTCAGCAGCTGCTTGAATGTGTGCCTCCTTCCACACAAAGCATAAAACTGAGGAGCCAGTGATGCACGGGAGGGTGTATAGGCAGAGGGGAGGGGTTACACTTTTTAAAGTGTAATACTTTGTGTGGCCTCCGGAGGCAGAAGCTATACACCCAATTGTCTGGGTCTCCCAATGGAGCGACAAAGAAAATGGTAACTGTGTAATCGTGTTTTGGATCAGTGCATCACCAGTGTGACATCCATGTGTCTGTTATTACCATCAGTATTTTTCACGGTTGGATTGTTAACTAAATAAATTATTGAATTTTTCCTATACTTTGCAATGCTAAAGACGCACAACAGCACGCAAATTCTACACAGATGCCATCCATGTGCTGTAGGCATGTTTCACAGACTCAGATTTGTATTGGCCCTTGTCATCCGTGATACTGGAAAAAACGTCTCATTTTGCACAGACACGTGGTCCATTTGCCAACATATGAAGAGCACCATAACTTCAAGGGTATGTGTGTTATCTGAAAATAAAACGGATATGAGAAGTACTGGAAACACGTGTGAAGGAGGCGTTTGTGAGATAGGAGAGGACAGTTGGTGCCTTTAAAGTCCTATGTAAAACTTTAAATTCAGGAGAACGTGCAGCAGAATGTGTCGCCCTCCAGCTCCTCCATAGAATTTTAGAAGCACCAACTGCCATCTCCCATCTCAGTAATAGGAATGTCTGCCTTCACTGAACACAGATTTTACACATGTACTGAGAATGAAGGATCAGTCCAGGAGGACAAAGATCGATTTCTCTGATAGGAGGAATTACAAAGTTTCTGAAGGTATGATAAAAAAAAAATTAAAATGGTTTACACTTTAAATGAATAGCGATAAACTGCACTGCAGACCATCCATGGGAAGGACAGATATAGATTGTGTGGCAATATATTCACCTTATTGAATTTAACCCCTCTGTTTTAATACAAACTCCATAGGAACTGCCGGCAGAAGGTAGGTCATGTCATACTTGTATGATAAAGGAGGACTACATTTACTGGACACTTTTTATGCCCCACAATGAACTTTTAGTCAAAAAGTACATCACATTCAACATATACAAAAGAAAATACAAAAACTAAAGAAAATTAAAATACATTAATATATAAACCCTGTAGTATTTGTTCTTGGTACTGGTATAAAAGCGCAACTTTTTCACATAAGGGTTAAAAAAAAAAATTAAATCTACACCATCTTTGAATTATACCAGATTATGCTTCCATAACTGAATTATAGGATTTTCAAAATGTGCCTTCAATTTTGGCAGAAAAAAAAAAAACCTTCTACATGTGCCTTTCATTAGTGATTGTGTGTTCACTACTGGCCTAATAAGTTTGTTTCCAGCGCGCAGATCAAGAAAAATGAAAAACACACTCCGATTATATTAATAAGAAAGGGAAAAAGATGCTAAAATAATAAAATGGATGAGTCAAGACTACAAATCGGATGGCAAACAAATTACATCAGCTCAGTCCAAAAGACAAATGAACCCAAGCCTGCGCCTGCAAACACCTGGCGAGCGGTACCTGTATTTTCTAAGAGAGTCTTTGGTGTGTTGGGCCTGTTAATGATTTCTACAAGTTGGTGCAAAACCAATGAAATATAAGGCTGCATTTCGGCTCCTAAAAAAAGAGAAAAAGAAAACAAGGACAGAGCTTATATTCAGAAGATTACACAGCGCACAATAATACACATTATGTAAGATTACCATTATGGTAGTTATCCCATGTACGCCCTAATAAACCGAGCAGTGAACTAGAGCCAAATCTTCCAGAAACTACGCAGCAGTTAAATCCTCAGGAATTAACAAAAAGGCCGAGCCCAGGCCTTCACTCCTCAGCACCATAGATTCCATCTTGGATGTTAAAGGGAACCTATCACCAGATTTGGTGACTATAAGCTGCTGCCACCACCAGTGGACTCTTACACAGTGCCTACAAGTAGTATTCAACCCCCTGCAGATTTAGCAGGTTTACACATTCGGAATTAACTTGGCATTGTGACATTTGGACTGTAGATCAGCCTGGAAGTGTGAAATGCACTGCAGCAAAAAGAATTTTTTTTTTTTTTTTTTTAAATTGTGAAAAGTTTATTCAGAGGGTCATTTATTATTCAACCCCGCAAACCACCAGAATTCTGTTTGGTTCCCTTAAAGTATTAAGAAGTATTTCAGGCACAAAGAACAATGAGCTTCACATGTTTGGATTAATTATCTCTTTTTCCAGCCTTTTCTGACTAATTAAGACCCTCCCTAAACTTGTGAACAGCACTCATACTTGGTCAACATGGGAAAGACAAAGGAGCATTCCAAGGCCATCAGAGACAAGATCGTGGAGGGTCACAAGGCTGGCAAGGGGTACAAAACCCTTTCCAAGGAGTTGGGCCTACCTGTCTCCACTGTTGGGAGCATCATCCGGAAGTGGAAGGCTTATGGAACTACTGTTAGCCTTCCACGGCCTGGACAGCCTTTGAAAGTTTCCACCCGTGCCGAGGCCAGGCTTGTCCGAAGTGTCAAGGCTAACCCAAGGACAACAAGGAAGGAGCTCCGGGAAGATCTCATGGCAGTGGGGACATTGGAACAGAGACCATTGCGGTGGATTACGTTACTTATGGTATTGACTGAAACCAAACGAGCCCGTAAGGTACCTTTACTTTCAAAGCGTCATGTCAAGGCTCGTCTACAGTTTGCTCATGATCACTTGGAGGACTCTGAGACAGACTGGTTCAAGGTTCTCTGGTCTGATGAGACCAAGATCGAGATCTTTGGTGCCAACCACACACGTGACGTTTGGAGACTGGATGGCACTGCATACGACCCCAAGAATACTATCCCTACAGTCAAGCATGGTGGTGGCAGCATCATGCTGTGGGGCTGTTTCTCAGCCAAGGGGCCTGGCCATCTGGTCCGCATCCATGGGAAGATGGATAGCACGGCCTACCTGGAGATTTTGGCCAAGAACCTCCGCTCCTCCATCAAGGATCTTAAAATGGGTCGTCATTTCATCTTCCAACAAGACAACGACCCAAAGCACACAGCCAAGAAAACCAAGGCCTGGTTCAAGAGGGAAAAAATCAAGGTGTTGCAGTGGCCTAGTCAGTCTCATGACCTTAACCCAATTGAAAACTTGTGGAAGGAGCTCAAGATCAAAGTCCAAATGAGACACCCAAAGAACCTAGATAACTTGGAGAAGAACTGCATGGAGTGGGCCAAGATAACTCCAGAGACCTGTGCCGGCCTGATCAGGTCTTATAAAAGACGATTATTAGCTGTAATTGCAAACAAGGGTTATTCAACAAAATATTAAACCTAGGGGTTGAATAATAATTGACCCACACTTATGTTGAAAATTTAACTGAGCAACATAACTTGTTGGTTTGTAAGATTTATGCATCTGTTAATAAATCCTGCTCTTGTTTGAAGTTTGCAGGCTCTAACTTATTTGCATCTTATCAAACCTGCTAAATCTGCAGGGGGTTGAAGACTACTTGTAGGCACTGTATACAGCATTGCAGAATACTGTATATAAGAACCCAGGCCACTGTGTATAACAAAAATCACTTGATAATACCCACGTAAGGTGCGGTGCAGACTGGATGGATGGATGTCTCAGTTCTTTGATACCGGCACCTCCTCTTATTATACTCTCATTTGGGGTGGTCTGGTCCAATGGGTATCGCTGCTCTCCAGTCCAGCACTTTTTCTTTGCTGCGATTGCCGTCCTCCTCCTTCCCAGCAGAGTATGGATGACGCGTCCTACGTCATCCACGCAGGCCGGCATTGAGGTCCCGTGCAGGTGCACTTTAATCTGCCTTGAGCAGGGCAGATCAAAGTATTGTGGTGCGCATTACAGTACTTTGATCTGCCCTCAGCAGGGCAGATCAAAGGGCACCTGTGTAGGACCAATATGCTAGCCTGTGAGGATGACGTAGGACATGTAATCTATACTGGGCTGAGTAGAAGGAGGTCAGCGATCACAGTACAGAAGAGGCGACAGATTGGAGAGCTGCGACATCCATCGGACTGGACCACGCCATAGGAGAGTATAATAAAAGTGACTTTCTTACTTCATTGGGGGACACAGGAACCATGACTGTGCCCCCCAATGAAGACTCCGAGAAAGATTTTACGATGAGTATCCAAAATGCTCCTTTTACATTCTACAGAGCGGCCTGGGCTCTTATATAGAGCATTCTAGAATACTGTATATAAAAGAGCCCACTGGTGGTGGCTGCAGCTTATAGTTGCCAAATCTGGTGACAAGTTCTCTAAGTATTTGTAGGAAATGTTTAAATTAGTGTTCTGCTTTTTTTTGGATATTGTGTAAAATCTCCATATAAATAAGTGAAATAAAAGCAGAATCACATTTTAAAGCTGATTAGAGCAGGTTCACATACAGTTTTCTACTGAGAACTGCGCTGAGGTTTGTTAAAACTCCCTCCAAAAAGTCAGGATGGGCTTTTAAAAAAATAAAAATAAATAAATGAATTTCAGTATTGTGAGAAACTGCAATTCAGGTATATTGATTGTTTTTTCTCATTATGCAGTTTATTGATCAAGCTGATTTTGTATAGACCGAACTGTTCAAGAAAAAAAAAAAAACTTTATTATTTACAATCGGGAAAAAAGGGGGTGGGACGATTGGTACATTATTTCTTTAATCCCTTCACCCCCAGGCGATTTTCTGGGTTTTTTTCTCTCCTTTTTCCAAGATCCATAAACTATTTCATTTTTCTGTCAATCTTGCCATATGAGGGCTTGTTTTTTTGCAGGACGAGTTGTATTTTAAACAAAACCATGAGTTCTAGCATATAGTGTACTGAAAAACTGCAAAAAAATTCCAAGTGTGGAAAAATTGTATATAAAAAAAAAAAAAGCGAGATCACACAATTGTTTTTAGGATATTTTATTAACTGTGTTCACTATATGGTAAAACTGATGAGTCTGTGTAGTGCCTAAGATCGGTACAAGTTCGTAGACACCAAACATGAATATGTTTACTTTTACCACGGGGTGTATAAAAAAAATAAATAAAAATATCACAAGCTTGTCCAAAAAAAGTGGCACACTTTTTGCGCCATTTTCCGAAACCCATAGCGTTCTCATTTTTCGGGCTCTATAGCCCAGTCTCAGTGACAGCTTATTTTTTGTGTCTTGAGCTGGCGTGTCTTTAATGGTACCATTATTGCGCAGATGCTACGTTTTGATTGCCTGTTATTACATTTTGCGCAAAATTTGTTTCGGCCAAAAAAAAAAAAAAATTGTAATTTTGGAGTCTGGAATTTTTTTGTGGCTACGCAGTTCCCCGATCAGATTCAATTTTATATTTTTATAGATCGGGTATTTCTGAACACAGCGGTACCAAGTGTGCATATTTTTTTTTTTTTTTTTTTACGCTTTCGTTTTCAATGGGGCAAATGGGGGGAGGATCATTTGAACTTTTAGGCTTTTTTTTTTTATAACCTTTTTAAAAAAAAAAAAGAAAAAAAATTAAACTTTATTTTACTAGTCCCCCTAGGGGACTGCAAGGATCAGCAGTATGATCACTCATTAATTTCTGTAGTTCACAGTTGCACAGCTGATATCTGCAGAAAAGCTGCTGTCCTCTCACTCAGGGCGTTCTGCCAGGTATAACAGGAAGTGAATTAATATAACTACAGGGGTCATCACATGACTTCCGAAGGCGGTCGGTGAGTATGCATTTACTGCGCTGGGCATGTACAGCGGGCTGTCACAGTTTGACAGCCCGTTGTAAGGTGTTAATAGGTGCGGGTGGATCGAGAATCCACTTGTGCCTGGGCGGCACACGTCAACTGTTCAAATCAGCTGACATGTGTGGGGATCTCTGCAAGCTGCCTGCGGCAGTCGGCGGCGATTGCCCTGACAGATCCATGACGTACCCAGTACATCATGTGTCATGAAGAGTTTATTATCTTGTAGTCCCCTTAAGAAATATGAACCTATGAATATCTGATAGATTGCAAAAACTGCAGTACCACAATATTGCAGTACAGTGAAACCTTGAATTAAGAGTAACTTTGTTTGAGAGAGTTTTGCAAGACAAGCAAAGGTTTTCAAAAATGTGTAACTTTGTTTAAGAGCAATGCTTTGCAATAAGAGCAAATACTCATTGTGCACACTTTTGATTCTGTCCTTTCACCGTGCTCTGGAGCAAACTTTCTGTATGTGCTGTATACTGTGTACAGTATACCATCGTACAGTATAGTATAAACTATAAACTTTAAACTATACTGTATGTGTATCAATTTGCATTTGTGGATACAGTACTGTACGCTGATAACCAGTGCAGCACATTGCTTGTCCTGTAATCTAATTGCCTGTGCAGTTTCCTATCCCACATTTTGGCTTAGTTCTGCCCTTATTTTGGGGAGAGTAGATTTGGGTTGTGTTTTTTTGCGTATTGTACTAGAATAAAGGCTGTCATATTTATAAATAGTTTTTTCTCTATAGTGCCTCTCGCACACCAACAATTCTATTGGAAGCTAATGTGCAGTTTAATTTGATGTTTTTCATGGTACAGTATTTTGTATTCGTGTATTGTAATAATTGTTTATGAATACAGGACATTATTTTTTATTACTGTAATAAGTTTGTATAAATACAGTAAATATTTTTGGGTTGTGGAATGAATTGTCTGCGTTTCAGTTGTTTCCTATGGGAAAATTTGCTTTGATATAAGAGTAACTTGGTTTAAGAGCGCACTCCCGAACCAAATTATGCTCATAATCCAAGGTTCCACTGTATATAGTACAATTCAAGGTCTCGTATGGATATTCTACATAGAAGCACCATTATGGCAGGTGCAGGGGTCTTCAACAAGCTCCCGGCTTCCATAATAGCCTTATGGCACCAGTTGATCACATTCAGGGGTCGATTGGCACGTTAACTGGGGAGACACCCCATCCCATTTGCAATCTGTAAATGCCGCTGGCAGATTGACAGCAGCATTTAAGGCGCTAATAGCAGCAGCCAGCGCTCACCAGAGGCAGTATAACACAGCCATCATCTGCCGACAAGAATGCAAGCTCAGCTGTGGAGAGTTACTATTACATATGTCGGAAAGGGGTGGTTAATAATAATAATAATAATAATAATAATAATAATATTATTATTATTATTAAAAATAAAAAGAGGGATCGAAAACACCGTAAAGCCTGGATAAAGTCTACACCATAGATTCACTGTCAATTTTGTATCCAAAAGCAATCATACATACCCATTTGTATAGATATTTCACCAATTGCCCAAGTAGCGTTGTTGCACACAGAAATTAGCTCAGGGTTTAAATTTGTTCCTAAAATGGGCATGAAATCCGCTAAAAGGAAAAGAAAGGTGGGTGTAAATTACCAAAGTGCAAAGAAGTAATATATCTAATATAAAAGTGAACAGAGTAACACTCACCAATGCACGCTTTGACATGTTGAAAACAAGCCTTGGTTAGATCCCCCAGTAAAGCAAAAGAGCTCTGCCGTACCTCTGGCATTTTATCCTATGGAGGCAAAAAAGTAAGAAACTGCTTTATTGGAGGTTCCACACCTAAAATGCTGCAAATAGTTGACATTTTACTACATTGGTCCAAGCAAGAGGTACGGCCATCACAGTGAGGTGTCAGATTACACCTGTTATATTTTGTAGAGAGGCGAGGGACAAGGCTCAGCACAGATCAAGACTAGGCAGATCTGAAACGCTTTCAGCCAACTTCATTCACCGCAGTGCTGGTTTCACAGCTACACAGCTGAGTATGGCCATGTAATGTACTTCATGCTGCTGCTTCTGTTGGCTATAGAGAAAGGGGAGCAAAAATCCCTGTCTGTGCGCGCTGTCTAAAGGAGATATCACGGCAGCTAGTCTCCATGTGAACAAGGCAACTTATTCTGATAATATACCCGAAATGATGAATCCATATTAAACTAGACCTGGGCAAAATGCATCCCACAGAGCACATCTGGTCATCTGGCTGTTCCAAGTCCAGTTCTCGTGTGTCGCACAATACCCTCTGCCTGCGTGTCGATGTGACAGCCATCTGCATACCCAGGATACGTATAATGGTAGTTACATTGGTGGAGGACAAAGCCGATGGCTCCTTCTTCCACAAGTCACCATATGAAACAGACAGCAGACGTGATGACATCATTTCATCAAGTCTGCTGTGCAGTCAGTGCACCAGAGCAGAGAGCAGCACTGAAGAAACAGAAGCGAGGTGAGTATATCCCCCCCACCCCTATATATGCGACATGTGTAGCTTTATATAGGAGGGCTCTGGGGGGGCTCATACTGTATACAAGAGGGCTCTGTGGGGGCTCATACTGTATACAAGAGGGCTCTGTGGGGGGCTCATACTGTATACAAGAGGGCTCTGTGGGGGCTCATACTGTATACAAGAGGGCTCTGTGGGGGCTCATACTGTATATGGAGCTATGTGGGGGCTCACTATATGGAGCTGTGAGGGGGCTCATACTGTATATGGAGGAGCTGTGAGGGGGCTCATACTGTATATGGAGGAGCTGTGAGGGGGCTCATACTGTATATGGAGGAGCTGTGAGGGGGCTCATACTGTATATGGAGGAGCTGTGAGGGGGCTCATACTGTATATGGAGGAGCTGTGAGGGGGCTCATACTGTATATGGAGGAGCTGTGAGGGGGCTCATACTGTATATGGAGGAGCTGTGAGGGGGCTCATACTGTATATGGAGGAGCTGTGAGGGGGCTCATACTGTATATGGAGGAGCTGTGAGGGGGCTCATACTGTATATGGAGGAGCTGTGAGGGGGCTCATACTGTATATGGAGGAGCTATGTGGGGGCTCACTGTATATAAGCTGTGGGGTCTCATACTGTATATAGGAGGGCTATGTGGTGGATCAGTGTATATAGGTGCTGTATGTGGACGCATATGGTATATAGGGGGTGTCCGCATACTTCATTCTGCTCAATATTAAGTGATACAATTAATATAAAATATTAATGTTAATATGGAACAAGAAGGGAATTTTGTTTACTTACCGTAAATTCCTTTTCTTCTAGCTCCAATTGGGAGACCCAGACAGTGGGTGTATAGCTACTGCCTCTGGAGGCCGCACAAAGAACTACACTTAAAAGTGTAAGGCCCCTCCCCTTCTGGCTATACACCCTCCCGTAGGAGTACGGATTCCTCAGTTTTAGTACCAAAGCAAGAAGGAGGAAAGCCAATAACAGTTTCAAAAACAAATTCAATCCGATAACAAGATCGGAGAACTTAAGAAACAACATGAACAACATGTGCACCCGAAAAACGAAACCCTAAGAACAAATAGGGCGGGTGCTGGGTCTCCCAATTGGAGCTAGAAGAAAAGGAATTTACGGTAAGTAAACAAAATTCCCTTCTTCTTTTTCGCTCCTAATTGGGAGACCCAGACAGTGGGACGTCCAAAAGCAGTCCCTGGGTGGGTAAAAAGATACCACATGAACGGGCTGTCAGACAGCCTCTTCCTACAGGTGGGCCACCGCCGCCTGAAGGACCTGTCTACCTAGGCTGGCGTCTGCCGAAGCGTAGGTATGCACTTGATAGTGTTTGGTAAACGTGTGCAGACTCGACCAGGTAGCCGCCTGGCACACTTGCTGAGCCGTAGCCTGATGCCGCAATGCCCAGGACGCACCCACGGCTCTGGTAGAATGGGCCTTCAGTCCAGATGGAATCGGAAGCCCAGCAGAACGGTATGTGTGAAGAACTGGTTCCTTGATCCACCGCGCCAGGGTGGATTTGGAAGCTTGCGATCCCTTATGCTGACCAGCGACTAGGACAAAGAGCGCATCAGAACGGCGTAGAGACGCCGTGCGAGAAATGTAAATCCTGAGTGTTCTCACCAGGTCCAACAGATGTAAACCCTTTTCAAATTGGTGAACTGGATGCGGACACAAAGATGGCAAAGTGATATCCTGATTGAGATGAAAGGAAGAAACCACCTTGGGAGAAAACTCTGGAATTGGACGCAGTACTACCTTGTCTTGGTGAAACACCAGGAAGGGAGATTTGCAAGATAACGCCGCTAGCTCGGACACTCTTCGAAGAGACGTGACCGCCACAAGAAAAACTACCTTTTGTGAAAGCCGAGAAAGGGGAACCTCTTTCAAAGGCTCGAAAGGCGGCTTCTGGAGAGCAATGAGAACCTTGTTCAGATCCCAGGGTTCCAATGGCCGTCTGTAAGGAGGAACGATATGACAAACTCCTTGGAGAAACGTGCGTACTTTAGAAAGCCGTGCCAAGCGCTTCTGAAAGAATACGGATAGCGCGGAGACTTGACCCTTAAGCGAGCTAAGCGACAAACCTTTTTCCAACCCAGACTGCAGGAAGGAAAGAAAAATTGGCAATGCAAATGGCCAGGGAGAAAACCCTTGAGCCAAGCATCACGCTAAGAATATCTTCCACGTCCTGTGATAGATCTTAGCTGAGGATGGTTTTCTAGCCTGTCTCATTGTGGCAACAACTTCATGAGATAAACCTGAGGCCGCTAGGATCCAGGACTCAATGGCCACACAGTCAGGTTCAGGGCCGCAGAATTCAGATGGAAAAACGGCCCTTGAGACAGCAAATCTGGACGGTTTGGTAGTGTCCACGGTTGGCCTACCGTGAGATGCCACAGATCCGGGTACCACGACCTTCTTGGCCAATCTGGAGCGACGAGTATGGCTCGATGGCAGTCGGACTTGATTTTCCGGAGAACTCTGGGTAACAATGCTAGAGGTGGGAACACATAGGGGAGTCGGAATTGCGACCAATCCTGAACCAAGGCGTCTGCCGCCAGCGCTCGGTGTGCTTCCCAGTTTTCCACGCCTGGGATGTGAACTGCGGATATGGTGGACGCTCTGCTTTCCACCCACGTCAAAATCCGCTGGACTTCTTGAAAAGCTTGGCGACTGCGTGTTCCCCCTTGGTGGTTGATGTACGCCACCGCCGTGGAATTGTCCGACTGAATCCGAATCTGCTTGCCTTCCAGCCATTGTTGGAAGGCTCGCAGGGCAAGATAGATTGCTCTGATTTCCAGAACATTGATCTGCAGGGTGGACTCTTCCTGAGTCCACGTCCCCTGAGCCCTGTGGTGGAGAAACACCGCTCCCCACCCTGATAGGCTCGCATCCGTCGTGACCACTGCCCAGGACGGGGGAAGGAACGACTTTCCCTGTGACAATGAGGTGGGGAGAAGCCACCAACGCAGAGAGTCCTTGGCAGTCTGAGAGAGGGAGACAGTCCTGTCGAGGGACGTCGATTTCCCATCCCATTGGTGTAGAATGTCCCATTGTAGAGGGTGCAGATGAAACTGCGCGAACGGGACTGCCTCCATTGCTGCTACCATCTTTCTGCATGAGGCGCCTCAGTGAGTGCGACTGGCTCTGAAGGAGAGATTGCACTCCAGTCCGTAGCGAGCACCGCTTGTTCAGTGGAAGCCTCACTATCGCTGAGAGAGTATGAAACTCCATGCCAAGATAAGTCAGAGATTGGGTCGGGGTTAGATGAGACTTTGGAAAGTTGATAATCCACCCGAAACTCTGGAGAGTGTCTAGTGCCACCTTCAGACTGTGTTGGCATGCCTCTTGAGAGGGTGCCTTTATAAGCAGGTCGTCTAGATACGGGATGACCGAGTGACCCTGCGAGTGCAGAACAGCTACTACTGCTGCCATGACTTTGGTGAAGACCCGGGGGGCTGTTGCCAGACCGAAAGGTAACGCTACGAACTGTAGGTGTTCGTCGTGTATGACGAAGCGTAGGAAACGCTGATGCTCTGGTGCAATCGGCACGTGGAGATACGCATCTTTGATATCTATTGATGCTAGAAAATCTCCTTGAGACATTGAGGCTATGACGGAGCGTAGGGATTCCATCCGGAACCTCCTGACTTTTACGTGTCTGTTGAGCAACTTTAGATCCAGGACGGGTCGATACGATCCGTCCTTTTTTGGGACCACAAACAGATTGGAGTAAAAACCGTGACCTTGTTCCTGAAGAGGGACGGAGGTCACCACTCCTTCCGCCTTTAGAGCGGCCACCGCCTGCAACAGAGCATCGGCTCGGTCTGGTGGTGGAGAAGTTCTGAAGAAACGAGTTGGCGGACGAGAACTGAACTCTATCCTGTACCCGTGAGACAGAATATCCCTCACCCAACGGTCTTTGACGCGTGACAGCCAAATGTCGCCAAAGTGGGAAAGCCTCCCACCGACCGCGGGTGTGGGAATCGGAGACCGCTGGCAACGGTTCCTCCGGCTGTCCTTTTTGGGCGTGACTGAGACCTCCAAGAATCTGAGCGTCTCTGGTCTTTTTGAGTCTTTTTTGACGAGGCGAATTGGGACCTGCCCGGTCCTCGAAAGGACCGATAACCAGACTGACCCTTCCTCTGTTGGGGTTTGTTTTGTCTGTGTTGCGGTAAGGATGAGTCCTTACCCTTGGAGTGTTTGATGATTTCATCCAAACGCTCTCCAAACAATCGGTCACGAGAAAAAGGCAAATTGGTTAAGCACTTCTTGGAATGAGAATCTGCTTTCCAATGTCTCAACCACAGGGCCCTACGCAAAACAACGGAGTTGGCTGACGCCACTGCCGTGCGGCTTGTAGCGTCAAGAACAGCATTAATCGCGTACGACGCGAATGCCGCCATTTGCGAGGTCAATGGTGCTACCTGCGGGGCAAATGCACGTGTGACTGAGTCGACTCGCGCAAGCCCGGCTGAGATAGCTTGGAGTGCCCCTACGGCCGCAAAAGAAGGCGCTAATGACGCTCCAATCGCTTCATAGATGGATTTCAGCCAGAGCTCCATCTGCCTGTCAGTGGCATCTTTAAGTGCCGCTCCATCTTCAACTGCAACCAAGGATCTAGCTGCAAGCCTGGAAATTGGAGGATCCACTTTTGGACACTGGGTCCAACCCTTGACCACTTCAGGGGGAAAAGGGTAGCGTGTATCTTTAAGCCGTTTAGGAAAACGCCTTTCAGGATAAGCGTGGGGTTTCTGGATTGCGTCTCTAAAGTCAGCGTGGTCCAGAAAAGTGCTTAATGTACGCTTAGGGTATCTGAAATGGATTCTCTCGTGCTGCGAAGCTGACTCCTCTACAAGAGGAGCTGGTGGGGAAATATTTAACATCTTATTGATGTTAAATATAAGATCATTTACTATGGCGTCACCATCTTATCTAGATTGAGAGCGGTCCCAGGATCAGAATCCTGATCAGTTACGTCCGCCTCATCACCCATAGATTCATCTCGCTGGGATCCTGACCATTGAGATGAATGTGAAGGCCCGTCATAGCGAGCCCGCTTAGGCTGCCCGGGGCCATCGTCCGAGTCAGAGTCTTCACCCTGAGGTGTAGATGCCCGTCCCGGAGCTTGGAGCTGAGGGGGACCAGGGGGCAATGATTGCACAGTGTCCGTGGCCTGAAGTACAGGCCTAGCTCGCAATGTGTCAAGAATTTGTGACATAGTGAGAGACATTCTGTCAGCAAAAGCTGCACTGTGCCTTGGCACCCTTGCGTTTTACGGACGACATGCTGCTGGCTCTCTGCAATGTGAGAGAGTCTATAGCCAAAGGGCGACCAGCGCTATGTAATACCAAGTATTTGTAGAAACAGAATACTAAGAATACTACTGGCACAAGAGGGGGTGAGCCCTGAGGGCTGCTTATCGCCCGCTGAATAGCGGGTAAGAGGCGCAGAATTCCTTGTCTGGGTCTCCCCGGCTCCCCTCTGCAGCTCAGCGTGTCAGCAGGAATGGCTGCCGGCGTCTGTGGAGAGGGGCGGTCCGTGGGAGTTCCCAAACAAAAGTGCGGGAAACAGTGTCCCCTCTGTGCCTATTGTGAGGGCTGGAGTATGTAAAAACGACTCCAGCCCTCAGCGCTGATGCACTGACCAGCGTCCCGCCCCTCTCCTGACTGGCAGGTCTGGGGGCGGGAACGAACGGAAGCAGGCCGCAAAAGCCGGGGACTCGAGTTATCAGCGCGGCCGCCGTAAAAGCGCGGGCCGCGCTGAAGTCCCCGGCGCACCACAAGTGCCAGCCGCGCCGCAGTCCCAGCGGCCGGCGCGACCGATTCCTAGAAGTGTGCCTGCTTCAGCGAAGCTGAATGAGGCCATAGCACAAGCGCCGTAGCGCTGATGTCCCCCGGCGCACTACAACACCCAGCATGCTGCGGTGTGAGCGCCAAATGCACGGGGACACAGAGTACCTTGAGGAAGCAGGGCCATGTCCCTGATGTACTCCGCTCCATCCAGCATCTTCTCCAGGGGCTGTAGATGGAGCACGGTCTCAGTGCCTGGAGACCAGTAAATCCCACTTCACCCAGAGCCCTGTAAAAAGGGATGGGGAAGGAATCAGCATGTGGGCTCCTGCCGCCGTACCCGCAATGGGTACCTCAACCTTACAAACACCTCCGACATACAGTGGGGTGAGAAGGGAGCATGCTGGGAGCCCTGTATGGGCCCTCTTTTCTTCCATCCGACATAGTCAGCAGCTGCTGCTGACTAAAAACAATGGAGCTATGCGTGCGTGTCTGACCTCCTGCGCACAAAGCTAAAACTGAGGAATCCGTACTCCTACGGGAGGGTGTATAGCCAGAAGGGGAGGGGCCTTACACTTTTAAGTGTAGTTCTTTGTGCGGCCTCCAGAGGCAGTAGCCATACACCCACTGTCTGGGTCTCCCAATTAGGAGCGAAAAAGAAAATTAATTTCAGCCTATTGGTCTAGCCCTTCACAACAGTCACGGTCTCTCATGTGACACTGCAATTTCCTGCATGCAATACTGTTAATCACCAATAGTTCTACTAGATGAATTTTCATACAAGGTCACACAGGGGCAAGATGTGGATAGCTTATTATGCTGATTGAACAGCAGATGAACCAATATAAACCATAATAAGTATGTGCAGATTGTTTTTGGTGAAGAGATGAATTTTCTAGTGGAAACAGCTTCAAGAAACATTCCTCCTCTTGGGAGTTTTTAGTTTGCAGAACAGTTTAAAGCAGGGGTCGGGAACCTATGGCTCGAGAGCCAGATATGGCTCTTTTGATGGCCGTATCTGGCTCGCAGACAGGGCTCCTACCTGTCTATGGGAAGGATGCATGCACCACGCTCCATCAAACCGCGGTGCACGCTGATATCAGGCCCGGACTGACAGGCGGGAGGGGCGGGACTTCTCCCGGTGGGCTGGCCGGTGGAGGGGTGGGGGGGCCGCCCCCCGCCTCTCCTGCACTACCTGCTGTTTAAAATTATTTTGTGGCTGCCGCCACCCGCCGGCCGGCCCCGAGATGCCCGTCACCCCCGCTATCTGGGCCTGCAGCTCCCGGACACTGGAGGCGTCACACAGCCCCTGCAGCAGGTGGGTGCCCTCCCGGGTCTTACAGCGGAGCCGCAGCATGGCCGGTCTCTCCACAGAACAGCAGCACAACAATGGTGGACGCCGGCCGCTGACTCAGGGTCTCGCGAGACTTCACAATGGCGCCTGGTGACGGAGGCCGCAGCTTCAGGCTGCGTGTACTGTAGTGCAGTGCACAGTGTGAGCGGCGCGGGCAATGCATGTGTTGTGGCCGCCTGCCCGTCACTGCGTATTGTGTCCTGTCACAAGCGGGGTACTCACCTCACAAGTGAGCGATAACCCTCACCATGTGTGGAACACCCTATGGGAGCATGGCTGTCCAACAAACCATACCTATTGACCTCTATGGGGCAGGGGCACATGTAGAGTAAGGTAGTCTGTGTAGACCAGGGGTTGCAGACCTGCAGCTTGGTGGCCTATGATGTGAGGTTCACTGGCCTGTCACGTATTGCTCACTGGCTCGTTATGTGCTGCTCGCTGGCCTGACATGTAAGTGTGTCGCCCAGGGGTATAGTGTACTGTACTCTGTCCTGGGCAGTGCAGGGTGAGGGGCATATGAGGGCTGCAGACTGACAGAAGCATGTGAAGGGGTGCAGAGTTTTTGAGAGGGGTAAATTGGATTGGATGGTCAGGGTGTGTGGGATATGGGGGTGTAGTGTGTGTGAGATGGGGGTGCAGGCTGTATGGGAAGCAGGATGTGTGACATATGGGGGTGTAGTGTGTATGTGTTATGGGGGGTGCAGGCTGTATGGGGAGCAGGGTGTGTGACATATGGGGGTGTAGTGTGTGTGATATAGGGGGTGCAGGCTGTATATGGAGCAGGGTGTGTGACATATGGGTGTGTAGGGTGTGTGAGATATGGGGATGTAGTGTGTGTGATATGGGGGTGCAGGCTGTATGGGGAACAGGGTGTGTGACATGGGGGTGTAGTGTGTGTGATATGGGGGTACAGGCTGTATGAGGAGCAGGGTGTGTGATATATGGGGTGCAGGCTGTATATGGAGCAGGGTGTGTGACATATGGGTGTGTAGGGTGTGTGAGATATGGGGGTGTAGTGTGTGTGATATGGGGGTGCAGGCTGTATGGGGAGCAGGGTGTGTGACGTGGGGGTGTAGTGTGTGTGATATGGGGGGTGCAGGCTGTATGGGGAGCAGGATGTGTGACATATGGGGGTGTAGTGTGTGTGACGGACCCGTGGAAGCACCCCTAGTGGTGTGAAACGGTGCAGTTGTCCAGCGTGCTCCCTCCCCCCTTTTGCCTGCCTTTTATATGCACGAATGAAGCAATGCCTCAAAGCTGGCATTCTCTCAACATCAGGTGGGAAGAATGCCAGCTTCCAGTCAAGCGCAGGAAAAAGAAGAAGCCAGACTGCTGGACTGATGTCATGCATCGCAAGTTCACAATGTAAGTTATTTGATTTTTTTTACTGCTAATTACCATTGTTTCAGTCCAGTTGTGGCTTTATACAGCAGGGAGGAGCATTTCTTGCTGTACTAAGTGAACATTGGAGCGATTGATCTGTCAATGGCCCTTTAAACATTGTACGGCTCTCGCGGAATTATATTTCAAAATATGTGGCGTTTACGGCTCTCTTAGCCAAAAAGGTTCCTGACCCCTGGTTTAAAGCATTTGAAGATTTTTTTATTTTAAACCGCCTATTGATTTTACATAAAAAATATAAATATATAAATATATATATATATTTTTTTTAAAGAGTAACCTGATCTCAAACTCTCCATGTGCCCATACCCAAACTAATAAATTCCAGGCACTTGCGCGCTTACCTGCATGCACTGGTACATTAATGTTAGGATGTTGCTTCTGGCTACAAGCTGTTCTATGTTGCCACCAAGCCCTTCTGCCAATCCACTGAGTAAATCTAGGGCCACAATCATAAAATCTTTATCTGGAGACTCGTACTGGTCTGGCTGCGCATTGTGCATCTTCAAATAGACAAAAAAATAAAAATAAAAAGTATATAGATACAATACACCATTTCATCATCATACAGAGAATTTAAAGGTATATACACAACCTGAAACGTGAGGTCTATAAAACCATTGTGAATATCCTTCGTAAAATATAATATAAAAAAAAAAAAAAAAAAAGAATTTTGTTACTTAACGTAAATTCTTTTTCTTATAGTTCCGTATTGGGAGACCCAGACCATGGGTGTTTAGCTTCTGCCTCCGGAGGACACACAAAGTACTACACTTAAAAGTGTAGCTCCTCCCTCTGAGCTTATACACCCCCTGGTAGCCAGTCCTAGCCATTTTAGTGCAAAAGCTGAAGGAGAATAGCCACCCACAAGTAGAACCGAGTAAGAACCGGAACAACCGGAGACTCTGTCCACGACAACAGCCGGTGATAACACACGGAACAAGAAAATTGCCAACTGGCAACAGGGAGGGAGCTGGGTCTCCCAATACGGAACTATAAGAAAAAGAATTTACGGTAAGTAACAAAATTCTCTTTTTCTTTATCGTTCCTTTGGGAGACCCAGACCATGGGACGTTCCAAAGCTGTCCCTGAATGGGAATAAACAGAAAAAACTAAGAAGTAGGCGGAGCCTTAAGCGCAGCGGTGCGAGACACATAAATCCGGAGAGCACGCACCAGATCTAGAGTATGCAGCGCTTTCTCAAAGCGATGAACAGGGGCCGGACAGAAGGAAGGCAAGGAAATATCCTGGTTAAGGTGGAAGGGAGAGACCACCTTAGGAAGACAGTCCAGGGTCGGACGGAGAACTACCTTGTCTTGGTGAAAAACCAAAAAAGGTGACTCCGAGGAGAGCGCAGCCTAAATCAGAGACTCTCCTGAGAAACGTTATGGCAACTAGAAAGGCCACCTTTTGAGAAAGACGATACAAAGAAACCTACCTAAGGGGCTCGAAAGGGGGTTTCTGCAATACCGTGAGGACCAAGTTAAGGTCCCAGGGATCCAAGGGCCGCCGATAAAGGCGGAATGATGTGAGACGCACCTTGCATGAAGGTGCGGACCTGAGCCAGCCGGGCGAGACGCCACTGGAACAGCACTGATAGAGCTGAGACTTGTCCCTTGAGAGAGTTGAGGGACAGTCCTAGCTGCAGACCGGACTGTAAAAAAGACAGAAGGGTCGGCAACGAGAATGGCCAAGGAGAATGGCCAGAAGAGCGACACCAGGACAGGAAAATTTTCCAAGTCCTGTGATAGATCTTGACGGAGGAAGACTTACGGGCCCGAGTCATAGTGGAGATTACTTCAGGAGGAATACCAGAAGCTGTCAAAATCCAGGACTCAAGAGCCAAGCCGTCAATTTGAGTGCCGCAGAATTCGGTCGGAAAAACGGACCTTGCGAGAGCAGGTCTGGACGGTCCGGAAGATGCCACGGCATCTCCACAGACCGTTGGAGCAGGTCCGGATACCAAGCTCGCCTGGGCCAGTCCGGTGCAATGAGGATGACTCGACGGCCCTCCATTCTGATCTTGCGCAGGACTCTGGGCAAGAGAGCTAGAGGGGGAAAAACGTAGGACAGACAAAACTGGGACCAGTCTTGAACCAGAGCGTCCGCGGCGAAGGCCTGAGGATCGTGGGAGCGAGCCACGTAAACCGGAACCTTGTTGTTGTGACGGGATGCCATTAGGTCCACGTCCGGAGTGCCCCACTTGCGGCAGATTGACTGAAACACTGCCGGGTGCAGGGACCACTCGCCACCGTCCACGGATTGACGGCTGAGATAATCTGCCTCCCAGTTTTCTACGCCAGGGATGTGGACTGCGGATATGGTGGACTTGGAGTCCTCCGCCCATTGAAGAATGCGTTGGACCTCCAACATTGCCAGGCGGCTGCGTGTCCCGCCTTGGTGATTGATGTAGGCAACCGCTGTCGCGTTGTCTGACTGGACTCGAATGTGCCTGCCCGCCAACAGGTGGTGAAAGGCTAGGAGAGCTAGAAGCACAGCGCTGGTTTCCAGCACATTGATTGAAAGGGCTGACTCGGATGGAGTCCAAGTGCCCTGTGCTCTGTGGTGGAGATGTACCGCTCCCCAGCCGGATAGGCTGGCATCTGTGGTGAGAATCACCCAGGACGGAGTCAGGAAGGAGCGCCCTTGGGACAGGGAGAGGGGTCGAAGCCACCACTGAAGAGAGCTCCTAGTCCGTGGCGACAGAGCCACTAACCTCTGTAAGGAGGAAGGCCGCTTGTCCCAACAGCGGAGAATGTCCAGCTGCAGAGGACGCAGATGGAACTGGGCAAAGGGAACCGCCTCCATGGAGGCCACCATTTGACCCAGCACCTGCATCAGGCGCCTGAGGGAATAACGGCGGGGCCTCAGGAGAGAGCGCACCGCTAGCCGGAGAGACTGCTGTTTGATTAAGGGCAACTTCACAAGTGCCGGCAAAGTCTCGAACTGCATCCCTAGGTACGTGAGACTCTGGGTCGGAGTCCGGGTGGATTGTCAATCTTCCCAAATCCACTCTAATTGGGCTAGGGTGGCGAGAGTGAGCGACACACTCCGCTGACAGTCTGCGCTGGATGTACCCTTGACCAGGTGGTCGTCCAGATAAGGAAGCACTGCTAACCCCTGGAGGTGCAGGACCGCAATCACTGCCGCCATGACCTTGGTGAATACCCGAGGGGCTGTGGCCAACCCGAAGGGGAGAGCCACGAATTGGAAATGATCCTCTCCTATCGCAAAACGTAACCAGCGCTGATGTGACACTGCGATTGGCACATGCAGATAGGCATCTCTGATGTCGATGGACGCCAGGAACTCCCCTTGGGTCATAGAGGCAATGACTGATCACAGAGACTCCATGCGAAAATGCCGCACCCGGACATGCTTGTTGAGAAGCTTGAGATCCAGGATGGGCCGGAAGGTACAGTCCTTTTTTGGAACTAGGAAGAGATTTGAGTAAAAACCTCTGAACCGTTCCTGAGCGGGAACTGGGACAATCACTCCGTTTGCCTGCAAGGACGCCACGGCCTGCGAGAAAGCGGCGGCCTTGGAGCAGGGGGGAGTTGAGAGAAAAAAATCTGTTTGGAGGGCTGGAAGAGAATTCTATCATGTAGCCGTGAGATATGATGTCTCTCACCCACTGATCAGAGACTTGCTTTAACCAAGCGTCGCCAAAGTGGGAGAGCCTGCCACCGACTAAGGACGTGGCTGGAGCGGGCCGAGAGTCATGAGGAAGCTGCCTTAGTGGCAGAACCTCCTGCGGACGCGCTTTTGGGCGCCAGTTGGATTTCTGATCCTTGGCTGAGTTAGCGGACGAGGCGGAAGGCTTAGAGGATGACCAGTTGGAGGAACTAAAGGAACGAAACCTCGATTCATTCCTACCCTGGGCGGATTTCCTGGTCTTGGTTTGTGGCATGGAAGTACTCTTCCCGCCAGTAGCTTCTTTAATGATTTCATCCAGCTGTTCACCAAACAGCCGTGAACCAGCAAAAGGGAGCCCAGCAAGAAACTTCTTGGAAGAAGCATCTGCCTTCCACTCTCGAAGCCACAAAATCCTGCGGATAACAAGAGAACTAGCTGAAGCCACCGCAGTGCGGTGAGCAGCCTCTAGCATGGCAGACATGGCACAAGATGAAAAGGCTGAAGCCTGAGCAGTTAAGGTAACCATCTCAGGCATAGATTCCTTGGTGAGGGAATGCATCTCCTCTAGAGAAGCAGAGATGGCTTTGAGAGCCCACACTGCTGCAAAAGTCGGAGAAAACGCGGCCCCCGCAGCTTCATACACAGATTTGGCCAGAAGGTCAATCTGATGGTCAGTGGAATCCTTAAGTGAGGTGCCGTCAGCCACCGACACAACGGTCCGGGCTGAGAGCCTAGACACCAGAGGGTCTACCTTTGGGGAGTGAGACCACTCCTTGACCACCTCAGGTGGAAATGGAAACCGGTCATCAGAACCACGCTTTGGGAAGCGTTTGTCAGGACAAGCCCTGGGTTTGGTCACAGCGCTCTGAAAACTGGAGTGGTTAAAGAACACTCTTCACTCTCTCAGGCGAGGTAAACTGATGTTTTTCTGCCAAAGAGAGTTGCTCCTCTGACACTGGCGGATTGAGATCCAGCACAGAATTAATAGAAGCAATCAAATCACTAAGATCTGAGTCACCCTCAGAGAAATCGATGGGATACATAGCCTCCAAGCCCCCAGTGAGGGCATCGTCCTCATCTTGAGTCAGCTCTTGAGACAGAGCCGTGGGATGGGGAGGGGGAGGAAACCCTGCGTCTTCTCTTAGAAGGACGGGGTCTGGGATCAGATGATGAATCCTCCGTGAGCGCCGATGGACGGAGGTCAGAGGATAGGAGTCCTCTGTCAAGAGTATTAGAGGCACCCTGTGAGGGAGGCTGATGCATATTCAAAGTCCTGGACAAAAGCCCCATGGACTCAGCAAATGACTGGGATATGGACCTAGAAAAGGACTCTACCCAGGCCGGGGGTTCAGTCACAGGTGCAGCAGCAGCCTGAGAGACCACTGGGGGTGAGACTCCAGGCTGTGGCACCGCCAAGTTAGAGCAACCATCACAGTGTGGATAAATGCTCGGTTCAGGCAGCAGGAGCTTACATGCAGTGCATGCAGAATAAGGCTTTGGAGCCTTGCTCCTTGTGTGAGACATGCTGATGGAGTGGGGGCTTTGCAGAGAATGAACCCCAGGGAGAATATACAGAGGTCCACAACCGGAGACCGGCTGTGGCTTACCAGACCGCTGAGCGCGGTGTTGTGTGCCCTCCAGATCCCGAAGCCCGGTCCCCCAGTGCGCAGCACCTCAGCAGAGATGCAGAATGCAGGATGTCCCAGAGCAGAGTGAACTCTGCCTGAGAAATGGAGAGAGGGGGCGGGACTAGGGGGCGTTCCTATAAAAGAGCGGGAACTGGAGGGCTATAGAGACCTGCAGGGAAGGAGGGACGCCCCAGCAGTGGGGAGTGTACCTCCCCTGTGTAGAACGGCCGCCGTGAGGAGCCAAACCTGTCCCTCTGCATGAGTGACATGTGAGGGCAGGAAAATGAAACTAGGCCTGCGGCGAAGCAGAGGCCTACATTTAAGCGGCGAGGCCGACAAGCAGGCACCATCGGCGCGGTTCTCAGGCAAAAGCTAGGGAACCCGCCGGAAAAGTTAAAACAATCACATACAGCATACTCTCCCCTTACAATAAAGAACCGGGACCCCCAACATAAACGTCTCAGGTACTTAGCTGCTGAGACGCAGGGCCATGTCCCTGGGGATGAGTGCTCCGGTCCAACAGAAACCTCAAGGGGCTGTGGATGGAGACCGGACTCCTGCCAGGCATGGAGACCGTGGTGGCTCCCACTTCAAGCCAGAGCCCAGAAGGGATGGTGAAGGAGCGCGGCATGTAAGGCTGCATCCTTGTAAATCAACCTTAACACCACCGCCGACACAGTGGGGTGAGAAGGGACATGCCGGGAGTCCAGACATGGACCTGCTTTTCTTCAAACTCTTTCCAAAAGTCAAACAAAATCAGATGAGAATGCATGTGTGGATGTATGCCTCCTGACACAAAGCAATAAACTGGCTAGGACTGGCTATCAGGGGGTGTATAAGCTCAGAGGGAGGAGCTACACTTTTAAGTGTAGTACTTTGTGTGTCCTCCGGAGGCAGAAGCTAAACACCCATGGTCTGGGTCTCCCAAACGAACGATAAAGAAATAATATAGTTAAAATAATAATGAAGGATATATTAAGAGAGCTTCCCCAGCAGATCACTGCAGCTCTGGATGAAGCCACCGCTGGATACACATATCCACATATCTGTAATACACAGCTGGACTACATCTACCAGTGGGCTGACGTTCTCACTGGCATGAGGTTCCTACATCCCACCAGGGCATATAAACTGGGGCTACCACACCCAATCTAATAAAATCCATCCACAGACCCCTGCGTCTCTCCATTATTTTTTAGGTCCATTTAATTTATACTTTTAGGAGTATTTACAAGTGAAGTCAATAAAGTCACAATATCTTACCAATTCTTGCTGTAGCGTTTTCTGTACCAGGTTCACACACCGCTGATACACAGGTTCACAGTAAGGTAAGAAACCAGATTGAAGTGCAGTAGCAACAGAAGATAGGCACTAAAATGTGAAAGGTACACCAAATTACACACTGAGTATTACAAACAGAACATGTATTTCTTTGTTCCCGTGCTGCCATTCCCTGTCAATCTTCCATATTTTTAGTTTCATAAGACATACTGGATTATAAGATGCACCCCGAATTTAGAGGAAAATATGAAAAAATACTTTTTAATGTTAAAATGAGGGTCCATTTTATAATCCTAGTGCTTCTTAATCCTAATGCTCACGAGGGGGGAGTGGCAGTGGTGGAGCGGCTCAGGAAGGGTAGGCGATGCTGCGGGCTCAGAAGGGGGTGTTGCAGCTCAGGAGGGTTCACGATACTGCAGACTCAGGGGTGTAGTGGCGGGAGCCATTGAATCCCCAAGATATTGCTTACCAGAGAGACAGTGGTGGAGCAGGGTCATAGGACAAGCTTGGGGGTGTTACAGCAGGAGCCATTGATCTGCGGGGGTGTCACAGGATGTGGTATCTCAGCAAGAGATGCATTGAGCTGACTGCAGGTTCCATCGACTTGCCCATGGTTGATGAGATGGACTTCAAAAAAATGACCACGGATTCGGCCATTTTCTTGAAGTTCATCACATCAATCGCGGGCGATTCAATGGAGCCAGCAGTCAGCTCAATGCACCCGCCGCCGAGACAACCAGTCCTGTGACACCTTTGCAGCTCGCCCATCAATGGTGCCTAACAAGACACCCCCAAGCGCATCCTGCGACCCTGTCTACTATGACCCCGCTCCACCACTGCCACCCCAGTAAGCCATATCAGTTTTGTAAGACGCACCCCCATTTTATCCCCAGTTTTATCCACACAGCTAAGTTCTTACCTCGAGTAAAGGGAAAAGATCCTTGTCTTCATCCTTTAGTACGTTCCATTTCTGGATAAGGGGAGGCATCAGCATCTGGATATATTCCTACAAAAATATGGGGAGTGTTAGGTTCACACCTACAATAAAAAGTTAAAGTAATGAAACCCCTATAAATACAGTGGTGTCCAGTGATCTAATACTCACTGGCTTATTTAAGTGGTGTCCAACAGAATCTGCTAGCGTTCCTATAGCATCGTAAAGGATGAGCAAGTTTTTATGCTGGTATTTACTGAACGCGAAGACCAAAGTATCCAATATGTAAGCCAAGTAAGGGACAAGTTCAGTACAAGCCTCCTCTTCTAAGGTAGCAAAGGCACTAAGGTATAAAAATATTCAATTCAGTATTGGATTAAGTCCATAGACCTGGTGACAAAGCATATCTTTTTCCAGCTGCTGAACCTTGACCGATCAGACATTCATTGCATTTATTGTACTTTAGCAGGAAAACCTCCGACTGTATAAAATGCCATGCAAAAGAAAGAAGAGCGGAAACGTGCAGGTGTTGACAGCAAATATGTCCACCCACAGATTTCAACAGGAGGCCCTGACATACTTTGCAATATTGCTTCAGGGACAACTAGCAGCAAATACGGGTGCATTCAAGAGCCAAAAAAACTCAACCAACTGAGAAATCAATTGACCAAAAACACAAGAGTGACAACAAAACACACATCACAACTTGAGAAAATCTCTCTATGTAGGTTAAAAAGGATTGTCCACTACTTGGACACCACTTCTCATTACCCATGTTTGCCTCCATTAAAATAAAATAAAAAAAAAAAAAAAAAAGAAGAAAAAAAAGAAGATAGTTCCCTCCGGTGCTGTTCCAGCTGTGTCATTCGCTCTCCCGGGGCTCATGTGAGGTTTCTGTCATTCCACGCCCAATCACCGCCAGTTTCACTCTCCCCCGCCTTCAGACGTATGAGTAATCCAAAAGGAGGTGAAAGCTGTGGAAGTTCTTCCTCTTGATTACTCTTGCATCCAAAAGGCGGGGGAGAGAGAAACCGGCGTTGATTGGACGTGGAGCTTGCGTGACAAAAGCCTCACGTGAGCCCCTGGAGAGCAAGTGACAAAGCTGGAACAGCGCCGTCACCGGAGGTGAACATAAGCTTTTAAGTTTTATTCAGGCCAAACATGGGGTTGTCCAAATAGTGGACAAACCTTTTAACGGTGACAGACATTGAAGATTTTTGTGACTTCTTCAACATAACATGTAATCTCATTTACACAGTTACCTGCAAGCAGCTTCCTGTACTCGCTTGTTGCTGTCGAGGATTCTTTTTAGCAGCTCTGTCATTAATGGCTTTAAATACATGTCTGGGGGCTGGCTAACTACCCAGTGTGCATAGCGACTAAGGGTCCAACAAGTAATGGAGCGCACCAGAGCCTTCTTATCAGAAAGGCACTGAATAAGGTGAGGGATGAGCTCGGGGAGGTACGGGATCATACCCTGCATGCAACCTAAGACGGAACAGAAGAAAAAAAAAAAAATCAAAACTGAACAAATCTTAAAGCAGAAAATATTACATTTTTGTATCTTATTAAACTTTCAGAAAAAGAGAATTTTGTTTACTTACCGTAAATTCTTTTTCTTATAGTTCCGTATTGGGAGACCCAGACATTGGGTGTATAGCTTCCGCCTCCGGAGGACACACAAAGTACTACACTAAAAAAGTGTAGCTCCTCCCTCTGAGCATATACACCCCCTGGACAACCAAATCTAGCCAGTTTAGTGCAAAAGCTGAAGGAGAATAGCCACCCACAAGTAGAGATAGAGCAAAAAACCGGAACAACCGGAGCCTCTGTCTACAACAACAGCCGGTGATAACACGCGGAACAAGAAACTGCCAACAGGGAGGGTGCTGGGTCTCCCAATACGGAACCATAAGAAAAAGAATTTACGGTAAGTAAACAAAATTCTCTTTTTCTTTATCGTTCCTATGGGAGACCCAGACATTGGGACGTCTCAAAGCAGTCCATGGGTGGGAATAAACAGAAAACTGAGAAGTAGGCAGAACCTAACTTCACAAATGGGCGACAGCCGCCTGAAGGATGCGTCTGCCCAAGCTCGCATCTGCCAAAGCATGAGCATGCACTTGGTTGTGCTTTGAAAAGGTATGCAGACTAGTCCAAGTGGCAGCCTGACAGACCTGCTGAGCCGTAGCCTGGTGCCTGAAAGCCCAAGAGGCACCGACAGCTCTGGTCGAGTGTGCCTTGATCCCCGGCGGGGGAGGCACCTGAGTACACTGGTAGGCATCGGATATGGCCGACCTAATCCGACGAGCTAAGGTCGGCTTAGAAGCAGAGAGGCCCTTACGCCGACCTGTGGTTAGCACAAAAAGAGACACATAGATCCGGAGCGCCCGCACCAGATCCAGAGTATGCAACGCTTTTTCAAAGCGATGAACAGGAGCCGGACAAAAAAGGCAGGGAAATGTCCTGGTTAAGGTGGAAAGGAGAAACCACCTTAGGGAGAAAGTCCGGAGTCGGACGGAGAACCACCTTGTCTTGATGAAAAACCAAAAAAGGTGACTCCGAAGAGAGCGCAGCCAAATCAGAGAATCTCCTGAGGGAAGTTATGGCCACTAGAAAGACCACTTTCTGTGAAAGACGAGACAAAGAAACCTCCCCAAGAGGCTCAAAGGGGGGTTTCTGCAAGGCCGTGAGGACCAGATTGAGGTCCCAGGGATCCAAGGGCCGCCGGTAAGGCGGAATGATGTGAGACGCGCCCTGCATGAAGGTGCACACCTGAGCCAGCCGGGCGATACGCCGCTGGAACACTGACAGAGCCGAGACCTGTCCCTTGAGGGATAGTCCTAGCTGCAGACCGGACTGTAGAAAGGACAGGAGGGTCGGCAAGGAAAGAAGGGAATTTTGTTTACTTACCGTAAATTCCTTTTCTTCTAGCTCCAATTGGGAGACCCAGACAATTGGGTGTATAGCTATTGCCTCTGGAGGCCACACAAAGTATTACACTTAAAAGTGTAAGGCCCCTCCCCTTCTGGCTATACACCCCCAGTGGGATCACTGGCTCACCAGTTTTAGTGCCAAAGCAAGAAGGAGGAAAGCCAATAACTGGTTTAAAGACCAATTTAATCCGAGGAAACATCGGAGAACTGAACCATACCACATGAACAACATGTGTACCCGAAAAAACAGAAAAACCCAGAGAAAACAGGGCGGGTGCTGGGTCTCCCAATTGGAGCTAGAAGAAAAGGAATTTACGGTAAGTAAACAAAATTCCCTTCTTTTTCGCTCCTAATTGGGAGACCCAGACAATTGGGACGTCCAAAAGCAGTCCCTGGGTGGGTAAAAGAATACCTCGTGATAGGGCCGTCAAACAGCCCTTTCCTACAGGTGGGCAATTGCCGCCTGAAGGACTTATCTACCTAGGCTGGCGTCTGCCGAAGCGTAGGTATGCACCTGAAAATGCTTGGTAAAAGTATGCAGACCCAATCAGGTAGGTGCCTGACACACCTGCTGAGCCGTAGCCTGGTGCCGTAATGTCCAGGATGCACCCACGGCTCTGATAGAATGGGCCTACGGCCTTGAGAGAACCAGAAGCCCAGTAGAACTGTAGGTTTCAAGAATTGGTTCCTCGATCCCCCGAGCAAGGGTGGATTTGGAAGCTTGCGACTGTTTACGCCGACCAGCGACAAGGACAAAGAGTGCATCCGGGTGGCGCAGGAGCGCCATGCGGGAAGTAGAACCTGAGTGCTCTCACCAGAACCAACAGATGCAAATCTTTCTGAAATTGGTGGACTGGACGAGGACACAAAGAAGGTGAGGTGATATCCTGATTGATATGAAAGTGGGATACCACCTTAGGGAGAAATTCCGGAACCGGACGCAGAACTACCCTGTCCTGGTGAAGGACCAGGAAGGGAGTTTGTATGAGAGCGTTGCTAGCTCGGACACTGTCCTAAGAGACGAGACCGTTACTAGAAGGCCACTTCCCGTGAAAAGCGGGAAGGGAGACATCTTTCAAAGGCTCGAAAGGCGGCATCTGGAGAGCAATTAGAACCTTGTTCAGATCTCAGGGCTCTAACGGCCGCTTGTACGGAGTGCTGAGAAGACAAACTCCCCGTAGGAACGTGCGTACCTGAGGAAGTCGTCGTTTCTGAAAAATACAGATAGCGCTGAGACTTGTCCCTAAAGGGAACTGAGCGACAACCCATTTTCCTACCTAGATTGCAGGAAGGAAGGAAACATAGACGATGCAACCGGCCAGGGAGAAACACCCTGCGCCGAGCACTGAGATAAGAATATCTTCCACGTCCTGTTCAAATGGAAGAATGGCCCTTGAGACAGCCAGTCTGATTGGTCTGGTAGTGCCCCCGGTTAGCCTACCGTGAGGCACCACAGAACCGAGTACCACAACATCCTCGGCCAATCTGTAGCGACGAGGATGGCGCGGCCGCAGTCGGTCTTGATCTAGCGCAGTACTCTGGGCAACAATGCCAGAGGTGGCACCTAAGGTAGCTGGAACTGCGACCAATGCTGAACTAAGGCGTTTGCCGCCAGAGCTCGATGATTGTGAAACCGTGCCATGAAGCTGGCACATTGTTGTTGTGCCGTGACGCCATTAGATCGACGTCCGGCCTCTGTCAGCGGCGCCAGATCTCCTGAAACCCGTCCGGGTGAGGAGACCATCCTCTTTCGGCCACACCTCAGCGACTTAGGAAGTCAGCTTCCTAGTTTCTACACTTGGGATGTGAATTGTGGATATGGTGGATGCCGTGTCTTCCACCCACATCAGAACCTGCCGGACTTCCTGGAAGGCTTGCCGGTTGCGCGTTCTTCCTTGGTGGTTGATGTATGCCACCGCTGTGGAGCTGTCCGACTGAAGTCGGATATGCTTGCTTTCCAGCCGCTGTTGGAAGGTTTGTAGGGCAAGATACACTGCTCTGTGTTCAAGAACATTGATCTGAAGGGTGGACTCTTGCTGAGTCCACGTACCCTGAGCGCTGTAGTGGAGAGAAACTGCTCCCCACCCTGATAGACTCGCGTCTGTCGTAACTATCGCCCAGGATGGGGATAGGAAGGACCTTCTTTTTTAACCAAGAGGTGGGAAGAAGCCACCACCGTAGAGATTCCTTGGCCGCCTGAGAAAGAACGACGACTCTGTTGAGGGACGTCGACTCCTCGTCCCATTGGCGGAGAATGTCCCATTGTAGTGGACGCAGTAAAACTGCGCGAAAGGAACTGCCTCCATTGCTACCATCTTACGTAGGAAGTGCATGAGGCGTCTCAATGTGTGCGACTGGTTCTTAAAGAAGAGCTTGCAGCCCGTAGTGAATGCTGTTTGTCTAGCGGAAGCTTCACTATCGCTGAGAGAGTAAGAAACTCTATGCCTAGATATGTTATCGATAGGGTCGGGGTCGGATCTGACTTTGAAAAGTTGATGATCCACCCAAAACTTTAGAGAGTCTCCAGCGCAACGTTCGGGCAGTGTTGGCATGTTTCCTAAGAGAGTGCCTTGACAAGTAGATCGTCTAAATACGGGATCACAGAGTGACTCTGAGAGTGCAGGACTATGACTACTGCTGCCCTGACCTTGGCGAAGACCAGTGGGACTGTCGCTAGCCGGAAGGTAGAGCTACGAACAGAAGGTGTTTGTCTCCTATAACGAAGCGTAGACACGCTAGTGCTCTGGATCAATCGGCACGTGTGGATAAGCATCCTTGATGCCTAATGATGCTAGGAAATATCCTTGGGACCTTGAGGCGGAGTGATTCCATCCGGAACCGCCTGGTGTCCACGAGCTTGCTGAGCATTTTTAGATCCAGAACGGGATGGAACGGCCCGTTGTTATAGGTACCGCAAAGAATTTGGGGTAAAAACCGTGACCTTGTTCCTGAAGAGGAACGGGGGTCATCACTCTTTCTGCCTATAGAGTGCACCCTGTTTGCAGAAGAGCAGCGGCTCGGCCGGGAGGTGGAGAAATTCTGAAGAATCGAGTTGGAGGACGAGAAGTGAGCTCTATCCTGTACCCGTGAGACAGAATGTCTCACACTCAATGGTCATTGACCTATGGCAGCTAAATATCGCCAAGGCGGGAGAGCCTGCTACCGACCGAGGCCGCAAGTCATGAGGAAGCCGCCTTGGAAGCGGGTTTTCAGACTGTCGATTTTTTGGGCGTGACTGAGCCCGCTAAGAATCTGAGCTCCTCTGATCCTTTTGAGTCCACATTGGACGAGGAAAAATGGGACCTGCCCGAGCCTCGAAAAGGCCGAAAACCCCGACTGCCTCTTGCTCTGTTGGGGTTTGTTGTGTCCGGGCTGAGGAAAGGATGAATCCTTACCCCTGGACTGTTTAGTGGTTACATTCACCAAACAGTCGGTCAGCAGAAAAAGGCAACTGGTAGGCAACCTTTTTTGGAAGCAGAATCTGCCTTCCATTCACTTAACGAGCAGACCAGGCTCTGCTTAAAAACACGGAGTAGCGGAGGCTACCGCCGCACGGTTCGCAGAGTCCAGGACAATCTGAATCGCGTAAGAAGCAAATGCAGACATTTGAGAGGTTAAGGATGCCACCTGCGGCACAGATGTACGTGTAACCGTGTCAATCTGTGTAAGACAAGCTGAAATAGCTTGGAGTGCCCCAAGGGAGAGAATGCCGGAGCCAACAGCAGTTCCATCTCCCACTGCAACTATGGATCTAGCTACAAGCCTGGAGATTGGAGGATGCCGCTTGAGACACTGGGTCCAGTCCCTGACCAAGTCAGGGGACAGGGATAACGTGTATCCTAAGCCATTTGGAGAAGCGCATAACTGGATAAGCGTGGTGTTCCTGGACTGCCTCTCTGAAGGCAGAGTGGTCCAGAAAAATACGTGAAGCTGACTCCTCCACTGGAGGAGCTGTGAGAAATAACCCACATTCTATAGATGGACGCTATAAGATTATTTACTATGGCGTCACGATCAGGTGTATCCAGATTGAGAGCGGTCTCAGGATCAGAATCCTGAGCCGCTACTTCCGCCTCATTACACAGCGAGTCCTTCTGCTAGGACCCTGATGAAACCGAGGCCGCTCATAGTGAGCCCGCTTAGGCTGTCTGGGACTGACGTCCGTGCAGAGCCGTGACTCTGGGATGCGTGTGACATTCCCGGAGCTGTTAGTTGTTCACACTGAGGGGGGCCATGGATCAATGATTCAACAGTGCCCATATTGTGAGAGACATGTCCGGACTGCTAGGCTTCTAGTATCATAGCCATAGTCTCAGAAAAACTGTCAGTAAATACTGCAGACACCGTCCTCATCCCCTGGCCATTAGTGCATACAATGGGAGTCTATGTAACCTGCCGGCCGTATAGCCGTACATGCTGTACCAGCTGTATAGAAAAACATGTGGTTCTGCACCTTTGTTTTACACAGAGAATATGCTGATAACTCCTCCGCATAATCCAGGAGGGTATATACAACGTGCGACCAAACAGTGCAATGTATATAGTACAAGCATATCTATAAGTGCACTTCTGCACTAGTGGGGTTAGCACCACAGGTGCTGCTTAACGCCTGTTGCAGCGATTGTGTGACTATCAGAATCCAGGGTCTTCCACACTTGTCTCTGTTCGTACAGAAACTGACACTAATGGCTGCCGGCGTCCTTGTAGAGAAGGAAGCCGTGGGCGTGCCTGAGAAAGTGCGGGAATCCGGATTCACAGTGCACACAGTGAGAGGGGTGGAGTATGCAAAACATACTCCAGCTCTCAGCGCTGCTGTGCTATGCAGCGTCACGCCCCTACCCTGACTGTCAGGGCTGTGGGCGGTAACGAAGGGAGACTAGGCCCAGAAGCCGGGGACTCGAGTTAACAGCGCGGCCGCCGTAAAAGCGCGGGCCGCGCTGAAGTCCCCGGCGCACCACAAGTGCCAGCCGCGCCGCAGTCCCAGCGGCCGGCGCGACCGATGCCTAGAAGTGGCCAGCGTCCCGCCCCTCTCCTGACTGGCAGGTCTGGGGGCGGGAACGAACGGAAGCAGGCCGCAAAAGCCGGGGACTCTAGTTATCAGCGCGGCCGCCGTAAAAGCGCAGGCCGCGCTGAAGTCCCCGGCGCACTACAAGTGCCAGCCGCGCCGCAGTCCCAGCGGCCGGCGCGACCAATTCCCATAAGTGAGCCTGCTTCAGCGAAGCTGAATGAGGCCATGGCACAGGCGCCGCAGCGCTGATGTCCCCCGGCGCACTACAACACCCAGCATGCTGCGGTGTGAGCGCCAAATGCACGGGGACACAGAGTACCTTGAGGAAGCAGGGCCATGTCCCTGATGTACTCCGCTCCATCCAGCATCTTCTCCAGGGGCTGTAGATGGAGCACGGTCTCAGTGCCTGGAGACCGGTAAATCCCACTTCACCCAGAGCCCTGTAAAAAGGGATGGGGAAGGAATCAGCATGTGGGCTCCTGCCGCCGTACCCGCAATGGGTACCTCAACCTTACAAACACCTCCGACATACAGTGGGGTGAGAAGGGAGCATGCTGGGGACACTATATGTGTCCTCTTTTCTTCCATCCGACATAGTCAGCAGCTGCTGCTGACTAAAAAGTGGAGCTATGCGTGGATGTGTTGCCTCCTTCGCACAAAGCACAAAACTGGTGAGCCAGTGATCCCACTGGGGGTGTATAGCCAGAAGGGGAGGGGCCTTACACTTTTAAGTGTAATACTTTGTGTGGCCTCCAGAGGCAATAGCTATACACCCAATTGTCTGGGTCTCCCAATTAGGAGCGAAAAAGAAAAGGCCAAGGAGCATGGCCGGAAGAGCGACACCAGGACAGGAAAATTCTCCAGGTCCTGTGATAGATTTTGGCCGAGGAAGACTTCCGAGCCCGAGTCATAGTGGAGATGACTTCAGGAGGAATACCAGAAGTCGTCAAGATCCAGGACTCAAGAGCCACGCCGTCAATCTGAGAGCCGCAGAATTCTGGCGGAAAAACGGACCTTGAGAGAGAAGGTCTGGACGGTCCGGGAGATGCCACGGCACCTCTACGGACAGATGGAGCAGGTCTGGATACCAAGCTCGCCTGGGCCAGTCCGGAGCAATGAGGATGACCCGACGGCCCTCCATTCTGATCTTGCGCAGGACTCTGGGCAAGAGAGCTAGAGGGGGAAAACACGTAGGAAAGACGAAACTGGGACCAATCTTGAACCAGAGCGTCCGCTGCAAAGGCCTGAGGATCGTGGGAGCGAGCCACGTAAACCGGAACCTTGTTGTTGTGCCGGGATGCCATTAGATCCACTTCCGGAGTGCCCCACTTGCGGTAGATTGACCGAAACACTGCCGGATGCAGGGACCACTCGCCACTGTCCACGGTTTGACGGCTGAGATAATCTGCCTCCCAGTTTTCCACGCCTGGGATGTGGACTGCGGATGTGGTGGACTTGGAGTCCTCCGTCCACTGAAGGATGCATTGAACCTCCAGCATTGCCAGGCGGCTGCGTGTCCCGCCTTGGTGATTGATGTAGGCAACTGCTGTCGCGTTGTCTGACTGGACTCGGATGTGCCTAGGCTAAGGCTAAGAGCTAGAAGCACAGCTCTGGTTTCCAGCACATTGATTGAAAGGGCTGACTCGGACGGAGTCCAAGTACCCTGCGCTCTGTGGTGGAGATATACCGCTCCCCAGCCGGATAGACTGGCATCCGTGGTGAGAATCACCCAGGACGGGGCCAGGAAGGAGCGTCCCTGAGACAGAGAGAGGGGCCGAAGCCACCACTGAAGAGAGCCCCTGGTCTGTGGCGACAGAGCCACCAACCTGTGCAAGGACTAAGTCAGCTTGTCCCAACAGCGGAGAATGTCCAGCTGCAGAGGACGCAGATGGAACTGGGCAAAGGGAACCGCCTCCATTGACGCCACCATCTGACCCAGCACCTGCATTAGGTGCCTGATGGAATGACGGTGGGGCCTAAGCAGAGAGCGCACTGCCAGTTGGAGGGACTGCTGTTTGACTAAGGGCAGCTTCACAAGTGCCGGCAGAGTCTCGAATTGCATCCCTAGGTACGCGAGCTTCTGGGTCGGAGTCAGAGTGGATTTGGGCAGGTTGACAAGCCACCCGAATTGGACTAGAGTGGCGAGAGTGAGCGAGACACTCTGCTGACAGTCTGCACTGGATGAAGCCTTGACCAGAAGGTCGTCCAGGTAAGGAATCACTGCCAACCCCTGGAGGTGCAGAACCGCAACCACTGCTGCCATTACCTTGGTGAATACTCGAGGAGCCGTGGCTAACCCGAAGGGGAGAGCCACGAATTGGAAATGTTCCTCTCCGATTGCAAAACGTAACCAACGCTGGTGTTAAACTGCAATTGGCACATGCAGATAGCCATCTCTGATGTCGATGGATGCCAGGAAATCTCCTTGGGTCATTGAGGCAATGACCGATCGCAGAGACTCCATGCGAAAATGCCGCACCTGAACATGCTTGTTGAGAAGCTTGAGATCCAGGATGGGCCGGAAGGAACCGTCCTTTTTGGGGACTAGGAAGAGATTTGAGTAGAAACCTCTGAACCGTTCCCGGACGGGAACCGGTACAATTACTCCGTTGGCCTGCAAGGATGCCACGGCCTGAGAGAAGGCGGCGGCCTTGGAGCAGGGGGGAGTTGACAGAAAAAATCTGTTTGGCGGGCTGGAAGAGAATTCTATCCCGTAGCCGTGGGAGATGATATCCCGCACCCACTGATCGGAGACGTGTTGAAACCATACGTCGCCAAAGTGGGAGCGCCTGCCACCGACCAAGGACGTTGCTGGCGCGGCCAGATAGTCTAGAGGAGGCTGCCTTAGTGGCAGCAGCTCCTGCGGTCTTTTGAGGACGCGGCTTCGTGCGCCAGTTGGGTTTTTGGTCCTTGGCTGAGTTAGTGGACGAGGCCGAGGGCTTAGAGGACGACCAGTTGGAGGAACGAAAGGAACGAAACCTCGACTGGTTCCTGCCCTGGACAGGTTTCCTGGTTTTAGTTTGTGGCATGGAAGTACTCTTCCCGCCAGTAGCTTCCTTAATAATTTCATCCAGTTGTTCACCGAACAGCCTGGACCCAGCAAAGGGGAGCCCAGCAAGGTACTTCTTTGAAGAAGCGTCTGCCTTCCACTCTCGAAGCCACAAGATCCTGCGGATAGCGAGGGAATTAGCCGAAGCCACCGCAGTGCGGTGAGAAGCTTCCAGCATGGCAGACGTGGCATAGGATGAAAAAGCTGAAGCTTGAGAAGTCAAGGCAACCATTTCGGGCATAGATTCCCTGGTGAGGGAATGCATCTCCTCTAGAGAAGCAGAGATGGCTTTGAGAGCCCACACTGCTGCAAAAGATGGGGAGAACGAGGCCCCTGCCGCCTCATACACAGACTTGGCCAGAAGGTCAACCTGGCGGTCAGTGGAATCTTTAAGAGAGGTGCCATCAGCCACTGATACAACTGTCCGGGCTGAGATTCTAGACACCGGAGGGTCTACCTTTGGTGAATGAGCCCACTCCTTGACCACCTCTGGTGGAAAGGGAAAACGGTCATCAGAACCACGCTTTGGGAAGCGTTTGTCAGGACAGGCCCTGGGCTTGGTCACAGTAGCCTGAAAACTGGAGTGGTTAAAGAACACACTCCTTGTCCTCTTAGGCAAGGTAAACTGGTGTTTTTCTGCCAGAGAGGGTTGCTCCTCTGATACTGGCAGATTGAGGTCCAGTACAGAATTAATGGACGCAATCAAATCACTAACATCTGAGTCACTTTCGGACAGATCAATGGGGCACATGGAGGCCGCCTCCGAGCCCCCAGTAACGGCATCCTCCTCGTCCTGCGAGTCAGCTCTTGAATCAGAGCCGCGGGACGAGGAAAGAGAGGGAGCCCTGTGTCTCCTCTTAGGAGGACGGGGTCTGGGACCAGATGAAGAATCCTCTGTGAGCGCCGCTGAGAGAGCCCTAGCAGCAGAGGCGCCCTGTGAAGGGGGCTGATGCATGTTCAGCAAAGTCCGGGACAGCTGTCCCATGGAGTCGGCAAAAGACTGGGAGATTGACCTGGAGAAGGATTCTACCCAAGCCGGGGGTTCAGCCACCGGAGCAGCCGGAGGGACCACTGTGGGTGCGATTCCAGGCTGAGGCATTGTCAGGTTAGAGCAGGTATCACAATGTGGATATGTGCTCGGTTCAGGCAGCACGAGCTTACATGCAGTGCATATTGCGTACAGCCTTGCTCCTTGTGTGAGACATGCTGCTGAAGTGGGGGCTCTGAGCCAGAATGACCCCCAGAGAGTATATAAACAGGTCCACAACCGGAGGTTGTGGCTTACCAGACCGTTTGTGTGCCCTCCAGATCCCACAGCCCGGTTAGCAGGGATGCTGCAGTCAGCGCCGATCGCTGAGAGAACGCTGATAAAATGGCGCCGGAGCGAGGAGAGGGGGCGGGACCTACTCAGAGTGGGATCTGGAGGGCCAAGGAGATTTACAGGGGAGGGGACATTTACTCAGAGAGGAGTGTCCCTACCCTGTGCCGAACGGCCGCTGGGCGGAGCCGCACTGTCCCTCTGCATGATTGACATGCAAGGGCAGTGAAATCGAAACTAGGCCTCAGGCAAAGCCGGGGCCTAAATTTAAGCAATGCGGCCGGCGCGCAGGCTCCATCGGTGCGGTTCTCAGGTGACAACCAGAGAACCGGCCGGAAATGTCAGAACAGTTACACAGCACACTCTCCCCAACAATAAAGTACAAGGGACCCCGCGAACATAAACGTCTCAGATACTTAGCTTGTGAGACGCAGGGTTTCAAGTCCCTGGGGATGAGTGCTCCGTCCAGCAGGATCTTGAAGGGCTGCGGATGGAGACCGGCCTCCTGCAAAGCAGGGAGAACTGTGCTGGCTCCCACTTCAAGCCAGAGCCTGAGGGATGGTGAAGGAGCACGGCATGTAAGGCTCCAGCCCTGGAATCAACCTTAACAACACCGCCGACACAGTGGGGTGAGAAGGGACATGCTGAGAGTCCAGGCTTGGACCCGCTTTTCTTCAAAAACTTTCCAAAAATGAAAAATCAGATGAGAATGCATGTGTGGATGTATGCCTCCTGAACACAAAGCAATGAACTGGCTAGATTTGGTTATCCAGGGGGTGTATATGCTCAGAGGGAGGAGCTACACTTTTTTAGTGTAGTACTTTGTGTGTCCTCCGGAGGCGGAAGCTATACACCCAATGTCTGGGTCTGTCATAGGAACGATAAAGAAAAAATGAATAATCGTGTAGTTTAATCGTTGTAGATTCTGTATCATTTCAACAAAGCAATGCACATTTTACAGAATCCCTGCAATCTGATTTGTACATTGAGAGACTCTTGGTGAACCCCCTTTCTAGCAATCAGTGGAGGTCCCAGTAATTGTACATTCATCGCCCATCACACGGTGAAATGGTAAATATTCTTAATGGCAAAACCTTTCAGATAATCACATAAGGACCGATTCACTCCGCTCCCGTCACTTTTAGTTTATACTTGCCTTCCCCCAGTGATAATACATCAGCAGCATTTTTTTCTTAAAATGTACAGAGCCCAGAATAAATACTGTCCATGTTTGATAACCATTAAATCAAAAGGAAGAGATTTCCCAGAAATAAAGATGACCCGCTATCATGGATTACATGTTACTACAGGATTTTCATTTCTCACATCACAGAAATATAGCAGAACTATGGTAATTTTATAATTTAGAGATTTTGGATTCCATATCAGTAAGTGTGAATTATAAAACAAGTTATCAGCGAAGGTCAGAGAACACTACAGAATGGGTTTTAAAGAATAAGCGTCACAGGAACAACAAGCAGCACACATTGTGGACATTGCTTGGCAAACTACTGCATTTATATACCATGGAATCAAACAGGACCATAGAATTAAAGAAGCACTCCAAGGTTTTGGGGTTTTTTTCCCCTTAACACTGCACCTTCCGATTGTATCAATCTGTTCTTATATATAGTCACTTCTGTGCACTTCAGCCCCTTATTCAGCCCATCAACTTCCTAATTGTTAAAAAAAAAAACAAACACCAACCTCAGCCAACATATTATTCCTCTACAGTCCCATGAAGCATTACTACATCATGATAAGTGCAGCTAGAAACACTCATCTCATGTCAGATGACACAGATAGTTATTCCACTATGTTTTAAAGTATATAGTCAGGGAGGCTGAATTGTGATCTCCAGTTCTATAACAGAAGCTGTGGAATAATCATCAGTAACTGTGATAGGAGTCTGTCTTTCCTATGAAAAAGGTTTATGGTGCAACCTACACAAAGGACGCTGAGAAGCAAAGAATGCAATTTATACGGTAGAGTATTAGATGACATGAAGAGTGGAAGTAATTTATTAACTCCTTCACCACTCGACAATTTTAAGTTTTTCTTTTTACTCCCTTTCTTCCAATAGCCATCATTTTTCAGTCAATATCGCCATAGGAGGGCTTGTCTTTTCCAGTATGAGCTGTGCTTTTGAATAACACCCTTCATCCTGCACCATTTTGTACTTGAAAAAAAATTCCAAGTGCAGTGAAAGTGCAATTCCACAAGTTATGTTTTGTTATATTTTATTTCCCATGTAAAAAAAAAAAGTATATATATTACATACACACACACACACATTAATATTAACGGATGCTACATCACATGAAAGCCTTGTGTGTCTAATATAGGTTTTCAAAATTAAAAATGTTGTGTTTGTTGCTTATGTCAACAGTGTTCTACGCACACGGAATCTAATGCGATATTCACAGTAACACAGCAGAGGAGTGATAAAATTCTTGTTTCTGTAAGGAAAGTCTGTGAAGGATATTCATGGTGACATGTCGCAGACATTGGGGGATCAATGCCCTTTATATTCCACAGTTAAGCACTTGGTTGCCAAATTTAAAACGGGCCACTTCAGCCCCAATGATGAGGAACGTCCTGGACGACCGAGAGTGGTGGTTGTTCCGGAGACAGTCGATGCTGTGCACAACCTCATACTGGAGAATCGACGAGTTCAGGTAAAGCAATAGCAGACATCATAGGGATTTCCCGTGAACGGGTTTGTGTCATTAGCCATGATTTGGACATGAGGAAGCTATCTGCAAAGAGGGTCCCCAAATGTTTGACAACAGATCAGAGAAGCATGCGAGTGAAAACTTCCCGGTCCATTTGTCAGAGTTTCCGGACTGATAAGAACTTCCTGGATCGACTGGTCACTATGGATCAGACCTGGATGTATTTTTATGAACCTGAAAATAAAGAGCAGTCAAAAGAGTGGAGGCATAGTGGTTCTTCTTATCCAAAGAAGTTCAGGGTGCAAAAATCAGCCACTAAAGTGATGGCGTCTGTGTTCTGGGATAAGGAGGGCGTGCTGCTAGTGGACTACCTTCAAAAGGGTTCCACCATCAATGCAAGGTATTACATTGAACTTTTTGACCACTTGAAGGCAGCTCTGCAGGCCAAAAGGTGCGGCCAGCTGTCGATAAAAAAAAAAAAATCTTGTTCCTGCAAGACTCCTCCATTCACCCTGCACAAGTGACCACGGCAAAACTGGAAGAGCTGGTTGACCACGCACCTTATTCACCAGATCTACCCCCCCCCCCCACCCTACCCCCCAAGTATTATCTGTTTCCAAACCTGAAGAAACACCTCAAGGGTACCAAATTTCACACCATTTCTGATGCCATGGCTGCCACAGGTGCCTGGTTTGAGGCACAACCAAAATCTTTTTGCTAGGCTTACAGAACTTGGAATTCCCATGTAAGAAGTGTGTTGACATCAGAGGAGAGTATGTGGAATAAATGTAAAGTTTCATCATACTATCTCTGGGTAAAGCCAAAGACTTATCAGCAGCCCCTCGTATGGTATGTGGTAAAAAAATTAAAAAAAACCCTCAAAATTTATAACAAAAAAAAAAAAAGAATTGCACTTTTGTTGCCATTTTCTGAGAGCTGTAGCGTTCTCGTTTTTCAGGATCTTAGGCAGTGTGATGGATTATTGTTTGTATCATGAGCTGACGATCAGACATTTCTGAATGCGGCGATATCAAATTTGTATTTTTAGCTTTAAGTGTTTTCATTTTTATCAGTATTGTGCTATACATTTTTTCTGAGCACCAACGTATTACATGGTTGTAGCAGAGCTTTTTCCTTCATACTCATTTGAAGTCATGACAGTGACAGGGGTGATCAGATTACCCCCCCTTCTGCAGCCCACGATCACATCACGGGGCCCCCCGAAGGAGGACGGAAATACCGTGCTCCCAGCCAGCGAGTGTTAAATCCCTTAAAGTGACACAAACGCCTTATGACGTACCAGTATATCCCGAGTCGTGAAGGTGTTAATCTCCTCAAATGGTGTTGCCATACATGAGTCTTGACATTCCCAAACAGGCACACATCTGGAATATGGGGCACTGACTATTTAGGACAATTTTTTTCCCCCTTTTTTGAAGACTTTACTTTTGTGCATTCCAAAGTCATATGTCTAAACTCTAAAAGACATGCACATTTATCCCAATCAATGGATTAAATTCTAACCATGTCCAATTTATTTCTGCAAGACAACATTGGCTTATTACTGTCCATCCATTGGCAAGGTTAGTGGGCAGAGTGAAAATGTGTAGAAAATGTCAGATAAAAATCATCATGAAAAAAAGCTTGTGAGAAATACACTGAACATAAAACAGTCATTTCAACCATACATTATCCTCCGATCCCGTATTCCTTTAGATGTGGGACGAAGAGGACATTGTTTTTAAACCAACACGTAGAAACACCAACCTTCTGCAATTGCACCAAGAACCAAAATTCCTGATTCTTTTACTACCCATTCAGGATGGAAAAGTAATTCTTTCAATAGAGGCAAAATGTGTGGCAAAAGGTCATCCCGAAACACATTCGCAAGCACATCGAGAGCAGCAGCAGAACACTTCCCTGGGTAAAGACAAGAAAGTCATGCATTTTACCAAAATGGAATTGCTTCAAGAATTTTTCTGGTTAAAATTTAATGGATTAGTATCATTCTGAAAAGTTATGTACACATAATATGGAGCTAAAGCTGCGGATCATTGATGGTTTGATTACGGATACCCCCAATTGGTCAAGAACATTGCAATTAATTGGGCAGCCCCGGCATGAGCGCACACACTTGTGTATGGACCCATAGTCTGCTCTTCGCATGTGGCTCATGTAGGAGCTGCACACTTCAGAGAAGGGTTTTGACTGATTGGTAGGGACCTCCAGTTGACCGGAAGATTAACAATATGCCGCAACTGCAGTATATACAGTGGAACCTTGGTTTACGAGAACAATCCGTTCTGGGAGTGTGCTTGTACACCAAGTTACTCGTCTAGGAAAGCAAAATTTCCCATAGGAAATAATGCAAGCTCAATTTGTTCCACAACTTGTTTAATGTCCCATCCTGGTCCCCTATTGTGCCATTCCACACACGCACAGACACATATGCTCACCTTACCTTCCGTTCCCTCACCAGCCTGATTCTTGTAGTTCGCAGACACAGGATGTGTATCGGGTAACCATCGACCGATGCCGGAGCTTACGCTGCCAGCACGCTGACGTCAAAGGCAGGAGCCGTTTGTCTCGGATTGGTCAGCGCGCTGCCTTTGAGAAGCGGCTGACAGCGGAAGTTCCTCAATCGTCACGATGGTTACCCGTTACACATCCTGTACCGGCGAACTACAAGAACCATGAGGCTGGCGAGGGAACAGAAGGTAAGGAGAGCATAATATGCGTTTGTTTGTGTGGACTGCAAAAGCAGGTCAGAGCGCGGTGAAAGTACGGAACCAGAAGTGTGTGCGGTGAGTATTTGCTCATACAGCAAAGCTTGCTCGTAAACAGAGTTACAAATTTACAGCAAACTTTGCTCGTATAGCGAAATACTCGCAAACCTTGTAAACCGAGGTTCCACTGTACATTTTTTTCCCCCATATGGATAATTAAAGACAAAATTGCTTACTTATATTCCAATCTGATATTGTCTCGTCATCATCATCAAGGTCATCATCGTCATCATCCTCTTCGATCCCATCCTCTTCGTGTGGCTGAGCCACTGTCCGTGATCTGTGAAATCGAGGACGTATGTCCTGCTCACTGTCAGGAACAGCCTCATCCTCTTCCACATCACCCTGGATTATGGGAATTAAAAAGGCACACAGTGAACACCACTACACAGGTGACATTTAATGGAAATCCTGAGCTATGCACTCACCTTGAGTAATATAATATCTATCTCTGAATATTTCATTCCATTTACTAACACCGGTATCAACCTAGGAGACAAATGTTTTTACTTTGTCTACATTCACAGGGGAGCATTCTGCATCAATTTGTATGGAAAAAGGGTGGCAGCTACAGAAGGAAGGTAGAATACAAAGATCCACACTGCCTCCGTGTTGTTGACTTATTAATACTAATGCACTGCAATGTAGAAGGCCTTTTGCAATTCTCAGCAGCAGTATTATTCCCTCCAGCACACTTTATATTTTATCAGTGAAGATCAGATAAAGCTGCACAGTCTGATCATAAACTGATATTTGATAAGTAACTTACTTTGTAAGATGCCTGCATAGAACTTCTTTACAAATGGGTTGCTCCGCCAGAGTCAGCCAGAACTCACACGCCTCCAAAGCAACATTTTCATCTTGATCCTGTGTTCTTTGCAGCATGTACTACAGTTGGGTATTGATTAAAATAAAAATAATAATTTAAAAAGGTTAAATTAAACCAGGTAGAGATAAGACCATCATGACACCACTGCATAATACAGGACCATTTCAGCAATCTCCGGGGTCTCACCTGACTACACGCTGCATTGCCATAAAACATTACGGCCCCGATTCAAAGAAATTTTGCCGGAGTTCTAGAGTAAATTGCTATGAAAAGTCATGAGAGTCCTCAGTGGTTGATACCTTTTGATGGCTAACTGAAAAGATGGTAATAATTGCAAGCTTTCGAGACTACTCAGGTCTCTTCATCAGGCATGGTATAACACAAAGAAAGAGTAGTCTCGAAAGCTTGCAATTATTACCATCTTTTCAGTTAGCCATTAAAAGGTATCAACCACTGAGGACTCTCAGTTCTTGTGTTATACCATGCCTGATGAAGAGACCCGAGTAGTCTGGAAAGCTTGCAATTATTACCATCTTTTCAGTTAGCCATTAAAAGGTATCAACCACTGAGGACTCTGTTCTTTTAAACAATTTTTTTTATCCCTACTGGCTAACACGGTACAAAGATATATTTTACTTGTATGAAAAGTCACAAATTTTGGCATCAGTTGAGGACTGGGGAAAAATAGTGCAACTTTTGGTGTTTAGTTACCTCCCAGTTATGCCAGATTGGGCAGATGTGGGATGTGAGGCCACAGAGCGTCTAATTCATGACAAACTGTCGCATTCCTTACACTTAAAGGAGTATTTCGATCGCCAAGATGCTATCACAATATGTACTAGGAATAATAATAAAAAATAATAATAGCAAATAGAAATATAGCATAGCTTTTCTGATTCATTTTTTCGTTACGTTATCTTCGTTACCTTATCTTCAGGGCATTGCAGGGTCTTTGGCAGGGTGGATAAAAATCAATGTTAAAAAAAAAAAAAAAAAAAAAAAAAAAAAAATCGGATTTTTTTTCAATAAACTGCTTTTTGGAGGAAAATATTTTACCATCCAAAAGGTTCTTCCATCATGTGATAAAGCTGAGTTGTTTAACTCAGTAGAATAAAGGCTGTATATGTGTAACATTCACAATGCCGTGCTCTTCCAGAGGTTTCTGTATGATTAGTGGGCAGTTTCTCTCCTATATTATCACAGACGCTCTCTTTACTTGCGCAGTTCTCAAAACTGAAATTGACTCCGCAGAGGTCCCAGCCTCTTCTTCACGGCAAAAATATTACAACATGAACAGAGTTGAGAAAAAAGACCTTAATCCTATTGTTCTACAAACCTATGAATACAGAATCAACCCCTTCAGTGCCAAGTCCAAGAAGTTAGACAATATGTTTGATTGTTTGGAGTGGAATAGATCTGCACCACACAAGAAGAATGTGACTAAGTGTGAGGAGGAGGAAGGGCAAGCAGACAAGAAAATGAAAGTGAAACTTTGAGCACAATACTGCAGCATAGCCACAGACAGACAAGTCTGGATCTGTGTGTACGATCTGAGGTTTATTACATTCTTTCCTTATAATGGCAGCAGGCCGTAAAAGAGACCCAGTTTGGGAATATTTTAATGAAGCTCCTTCGCCTATCAGTAAGGCAGGCATGCGTGCAAAATGCAAACGATGCAACAAAGAGATGCAAGGCCTGGTGGCGCGAATGAGGCAACATCATGAGAAGTGCGGTGATGAAGATGACCAAAGAAACACTTCTGAACAGGCAGGATCTTCAGGTTGGTAAACATTTTTATTGAATCCTATTTCTAAAAGACTGAACTGTCATGTGTGAGAAAAATTATATTTCTTATTATTACTGCATGTTACTGTCATTTGGTACAGTTATGAAGAAAAACAAATATTCCTTTTGGGGCAGGGGCAGTGATGTGTTGTGTACAATAAGCAGAAATTGTATAATAAACAACAGCATTGACTTTTTTGTTTAGGGGAATTCATGGATTCTGGAAACTATCTACCTCCAAGATCACCATCATCCTGTTCTACAGTTTCAGAGTTATCCATCCAGGATAGTGCTTCATTAGCAGCATCATCATCATCAGACACCCACAGCCACATATCACCATCACCCAAAAGGAAGAAAAAACCTTTACCTCCTGGAACCACCATAGATTCAGTTAGGTCCAGAAATATTTGGACAGTGACACAATTTTCGCGAGTTGGGCTCTGCATGCCACCACATTGGATTTGAAATGAAACCTCTACAACAGAATTCAAGTGCAGATTGTAACGTTTAATTTGAATGTTTGAACAAAAATATCTGATAGAAATTGTAGGAATTGTACACATTTCTTTACAAACACTCCACATTTTAGGAGGTCAAAAGTAATTGGACAAATAAACCAAACCCAAACAAAAATTTTTTATTTTCAATATTTTGTTGCGAATCCTTTGGAGGCAATCACTGCCTTAAGTCTGGAACCCATGGACATCACCAAACGCTGGGTTTCCTCCTTCTTAATTCTTTGCCAGGCCTTTATAGCCGCAGCCTTCAGGTCTTGCTTTTTTGTGGGTCTTTCCGTCTTAAGTCTGGATTTGAGCAAGTGAAATGCATGCTCAATTGGGTTAAGATCTGGTGATTGACTTGGCCATTGCAGAATGTTCCACTTTTTTGCACTCATGAACTCCTGGGTAGCTTTGGCTGTATGCTTGGGGTCATTGTCCATCTGTACTACGAAGCGCCGTCCGATCAACTTTGCGGCATTTGGCTGAATCTGGGCTGAAAGTATATCCCGGTACACTTCAGAATTCATCCGGCTACTCTTTTCTGCTGTTATGTCATCAATAAACACAAGTGACCCAGTGCCATGGAAAGCCATGCATGCCCATGCCATCACGTTGCCTCCACCATGTTTTACAGAGGATGTGGTGTGCCTTGGATCATGTGCCGTTCCCTTTCTTCTCCAAACTTTTTTCTTCCCATCATTCTGGTACAGGTTGATCTTGGTCTCATCTGTCCATAGAATACTTTTCCAGAACTGAGCTGGCTTCATGAGGTGTTTTTCAGCAAAGTTAACTCTGACCTGTCTATTTTTGGAATTGATGAATGGTTTGCATCTAGATGTGAACCCTTTGTATTTACTTTCATGGAGTCTTCTCTTTACTGTTGACTTAGAGACAGATACACCTACTTCACTGAGAGTGTTCTGGACTTCAGTTGATGTTGTGAACGGATTCTTTTTCACCAAAGAAAGTATGCGGCGATCATCCACCACTGCTGTCATCCTTGGACGCCCAGGCCTTTTTGAGTTCCCAAGCTCACCAGTCAATTCCTTTTTTCTCAGAATGTACCCGACTGTTGATTTTGCTTCTCCAAGCATGTCTGCTATCTCTTTGATGGATTTTTTCTTTTTTTTTCAGCCTCAGGATGTTCTGCTTTTCCTCAATTGAGAGTTCCTTAGACCGCATGTTGTCTGGTCACAGCAACAGCTTCCAAATGCAAAACCACACACCTGTAATCAACCCCAGACCTTTTAACTACTTCATTGATTACAGGTTAACGAGGGAGACGCCTTCAGAGTTAATTGCAGCCCTTAGATTCCCTTGTCCAATTACTTTTGGTCCCTTGAAAAAGAGGAGGCTATGCATTACAGAGCTATGATTCCTAAACCCTTTCTCCGATTTGGATGTGAAAACTCTCATATTGCAGCTGGGAGTGTGCACTTTCAGCCCATATTATATATATATAATTGTATTTCTGAACATGTTTTTGTAAACAGCTAAAATAACAAAACTTGTGTCACTGTCCAAATATTTCTGGACCTAACTGTAGGTTTGTGATAAGAACTAGCAGATTAGAAAAAGAGTTGATTGATGAAAAAAATTGCCCAGTTTATTTATGCAACGAACTCTTCTTTCTGTCTGACATTTCATTAATATGGTTCAGTCACTGAGACCAGGATACAGTCCACCCAGCAGAGCTGATGTTGCAGGGAAACTGCTGGATCAAGTGTATGACATAGAAATGGAGCAATGTGCAACAGCTCTGGAGGGTAAAATTGTTAACCTAAGTATTGATGGGTGGAGTAATGTCCACAATGATCCTATTGTATGTGCTTGTATAACAACAGAAGAAGGTAAAGTCTTCCTTGCACAAACAACTGATACGTCAGGAAATGCACACACAGCAGAATACTTACAAGAAGTGGCAGTAAAAGTTATAACGACATGTGAACAAAAATTCAAATGTCTAGTACGCAGTTTGGTCACTGACAATGCTGCAAACGTATTCAAGATGAGAAGAGATTTAGAAGAGCAGGGAGGGAATACAAAGCTGCTAATAACATATGGTTGCAGTGCTCATTTGCTGCACCTCTTAGCCAAAGACTTAAGTGTTCCAGAAATAAAGGCTAATGTTGTTGAAATTGCTAAATACTTCGTAATAATCATTTTGCTGCAGCAGCTCTGAAAAGGATGGGTGGAACCAAGCTAACGCTCCCACAAGATGTTAGATGGAACTCTGTGGTGGACTGTTTTGAGCAGTATATCAAAAACTGGCCTATTCTGATGACACTTTGTGAAGAAAAATCGAGATAAAATAGATGGCATTGTCACGGCCAAAATCCTCAACATTGGGCTTAAGAGAAATGTTGAACATATGCTGAGCTTCCTGAAACCCATCTCTCAAGCTTTAAACAAAATACAGAAAAATAGCTGTTTTATTGCGGATGCTGTTGAAATTTGGAAGGAACTGAGTGAACACTTAAAAACAGAACTACACATGGACAGAATTAAATTACAAGCAGTAAACAAACGAATGGGACAAGCACTGACTCCAGCTCATTTTTTGGCAAATATTGTCAATATCCAATATCAGGGTCAAAACCTAAGTGCTGAGGAAGAGGAGTTAGCTATGACATGGATATCCAGCAATCATCCATCTTTAATGCCAACTATAATAAACTTCAGAGGTAAGGGGGAACCATTCAAGAAATATATGTTTACTGGTGTGACCTTCCTTAAAATATCTTCAGCAAACTGGTGGAAGTCACTTAAGCACTTGGATTTAGAGACTGTTCGAGTAATGATTTCACTTTTAACAGCAGTAGCTTCTTCTGCAGGCATTGAAAGAATATTCTCTTCCTTTGGACTCATTCATTGTAAATTGAGAAATCGGTTGGGACCCAATAAAGCAGGAAAGCTTGTTTTTCTTTTCCAGATTATGAATAGGAACAAAGAAGATGATGAAGATGACAAGTGAGCTACAGAGGACAGCAGGGACAGTAGTATTTAAGTTTTTCATATGTCGGCTGGGCTGACAGTCTGAGTTTCTTAAAAAAAAAAAAAAAAAAAATAAATATATTATATATATATATATATATATATATATATATATATATATAATATAATATATATATATATATATAATATAATATAATATATAATATATTTTGTCTAGCCAAAGTAGTTAACAAACATGGATGTTTGTTTAAACAAATAAGTTATGCTGTAATGTTGTTATTGTTTCAGTTGAATAAATTAAATTGTTATTAAATTATTAGATTATTTTTCTCCTTCCTAAGTACAACAGAACAGTGGTGTCCAAATATGAATGATTAACCCATTAAACTGGGGAGAAAAAAGTAATCTAAAAAGTGATTCTAAAAATCTTCATCTACTTGCATGTTAAAGTAGCAAGAACTAGTTTAGGTAGAAACTTTGATTTAAATCACTGATTTAAATCAAGCCTTACTGACTAGTGATTTAAATCGTGATTTAAAATCAGTTAGATTTAAATCAAATCCACCCTGGTCTTTGGTATCCATATTTACGCTCACGCATTTAGTCACAGCCAGATAGTTGCTAGTGGTCCTAACTAGAGTGGACCCGGACTGCAAAAGTAAGGATCCGCGCAATTTCATCCATGCCCCAGCCTGTGTGACGGCATCAGCCTGCAGTCATCGTGGCTCATTCATTCTCTGGAACTCACAGCGGGCAGTCATGTTCTATGGCTGCTTCCTGTGACCGAGATGTAGCACTGGAATCGCCGTGGGACCTAGTGTGGATTACAATCGGACCTGAATGGGTGTGTTGGGGTTAAAGTCGTGACAGAGGCTGCGTTTTTTGTATTTTTTTTTTCAAAAATGAAGGGAATTTTGTTTACTTACCGTAAATTCCTTTTCTTCTAGCTCCAATTGGGAGACCCAGACAGTGGGTGTATAGCTACTGCCTCTGGAGGCCGCACAAAGAACTACACTTAAAAGTGTAAGGCCCCTCCCCTTCTGGCTATACACCCTCCCGTAGGAGTACGGATTCCTCAGTTTTAGTACCAAAGCAAGAAGGAGGAAAGCCAATAACAGTTTCAAAAACAAATTCAATCCGATAACAAGATCGGAGAACTTAAGAAACAACATGAACAACATGTGCACCCGAAAAACGAAACCCTAAGAACAAATAGGGCGGGTGCTGGGTCTCCCAATTGGAGCTAGAAGAAAAGGAATTTACGGTAAGTAAACAAAATTCCCTTCTTCTTTTTCGCTCCTAATTGGGAGACCCAGACAGTGGGACGTCCAAAAGCAGTCCCTGGGTGGGTAAAAAGATACCACATGAACGGGCTGTCAGACAGCCTCTTCCTACAGGTGGGCCACCGCCGCCTGAAGGACCTGTCTACCTAGGCTGGCATCTGCCGAAGCGTAGGTATGCACTTGATAGTGCTTGGTAAACGTGTGCAGACTCGACCAGGTAGCCGCCCGGCACACTTGCTGAGCCGTAGCCTGATGCCGCAATGCCCAGGACGCACCCACGGCTCTGGTAGAATGGGCCTTCAGTCCAGATGGAATCGGAAGCCCAGCAGAACGGTATGTGTGAAGAATTGGTTCCTTGATCCACCGCGCCAGGGTGGAATTGGAAGCTTGCGATCCCTTATGCTGACCAGCGACTAGGACAAAGAGCGCATCAGAACGGCGTAGAGACGCCGTGCGAGAAATGTAAATCCTGAGTGCTCTCACCAGGTCCAACAGATGTAAACCCTTTTCAAATTGGTGAACTGGATGCGGACACAAAGATGGCAAAGTGATATCCTGATTGAGATGAAAGGAAGAAACCACCTTGGGAGAAAACTCTGGAATTGGACGCAGTACTACCTTGTCTTGGTGAAACACCAGGAAGGGAGATTTGCAAGATAACGCCGCTAGCTCGGACACTCTTCGAAGAGATGTGACCGCCACAAGAAAAACTACCTTTTGTGAAAGCCGAGAAAGGGGAACCTCTTTCAAAGGCTCGAAAGGCGGCTTCTGGAGAGCAATGAGAACCTTGTTCAGATCCCAGGGTTCCAATGGCCGTCTGTAAGGAGGAACGATATGACAAACTCCTTGGAGAAACGTGCGTACTTTAGAAAGCCGTGCCAAGCGCTTCTGAAAGAATACGGATAGCGCGGAGACTTGACCCTTAAGCGAGCTAAGCGACAAACCTTTTTCCAACCCAGACTGCAGGAAGGAAAGAAAAATTGGCAATGCAAATGGCCAGGGAGAAAACCCTTGAGCCAAGCACCACGCTAAGAATATCTTCCACGTCCTGTGATAGATCTTAGCTGAGGATGGTTTTCTAGCCTGTCTCATTGTGGCAACAACTTCATGAGATAAACCTGAGGCCGCTAGGATCCAGGACTCAATGGCCACACAGTCAGGTTCAGGGCCGCAGAATTCAGATGGAAAAACGGCCCTTGAGACAGCAAATCTGGACGGTTTGGTAGTGTCCACGGTTGGCCTACCGTGAGATGCCACAGATCCGGGTACCACGACCTTCTTGGCCAATCTGGAGCGACGAGTATGGCTCGATGGCAGTCGGACTTGATTTTCCGGAGAACTCTGGGTAACAATGCTAGAGGTGGGAACACATAGGGGAGTCGGAATTGCGACCAATCCTGAACCAAGGCGTCTGCCGCCAGCGCTCGGTGATCGTGAGACCGTGCCATGAAAACTGGGACCTTGTTGTTGTGCCGTGACGCCATCAGATCGACGTCCGGCGTCCCCCAGCGGCAACAGATCTGTTGAAACACGTCCGGGTGAAGGGACCATTCTCCTGCGTCCATGCCCTGGCGACTGAGAAAGTCTGCTTCCCAGTTTTCCACGCCTGGGATGTGAACTGCGGATATGGTGGACGCTCTGCTTTCCACCCACGTCAAAATCCGCTGGACTTCTTGAAAAGCTTGGCGACTGCGTGTTCCCCCTTGGTGGTTGATGTACGCCACCGCCGTGGAATTGTCCGACTGAATCCGAATCTGCTTGCCTTCCAGCCATTGTTGGAAGGCTCGCAGGGCAAGATAGATTGCTCTGATTTCCAGAACATTGATCTGCAGGGTGGACTCTTCCTGAGTCCACGTCCCCTGAGCCCTGTGGTGGAGAAACACCGCTCCCCACCCTGATAGGCTCGCATCCGTCGTGACCACTGCCCAGGACGGGGGAAGGAACGACTTTCCCTGTGACAATGAGGTGGGGAGAAGCCACCAACGCAGAGAGTCCTTGGCAGTTTGAGAGAGGGAGACAGTCCTGTCGAGGGACGTCGATTTCCCATCCCATTGGCGTAGAATGTCCCATTGTAGAGGGCGCAGATGAAACTGCGCGAACGGGACTGCCTCCATTGCTGCTACCATCTTTCCTAGGAAATGCATGAGGCGCCTCAGTGAGTGCGACTGGCTCTGAAGGAGAGATTGCACTCCAGTCCGTAGCGAGCACTGCTTGTCCAGTGGAAGCCTCACTATCGCTGAGAGAGTATGAAACTCCATGCCAAGATAAGTCAGAGATTGGGTCGGGGTTAGATGAGACTTTGGAAAGTTGATAATCCACCCGAAACTCTGGAGAGTGTCTAGTGCCACCTTCAGACTGTGTTGGCATGCCTCTTGAGAGGGTGCCTTTATAAGCAGGTCGTCTAGATACGGGATGACCGAGTGACCCTGCGAGTGCAGAACAGCTACTACTGCTGCCATGACTTTGGTGAAGACCCGGGGGGCTGTTGCCAGACCGAAAGGTAACGCTACGAACTGTAGGTGTTCGTCGTGTATGACGAAGCGTAGGAAACGCTGATGCTCTGGTGCAATCGGCACGTGGAGATACGCATCTTTGATATCTATTGATGCTAGAAAATCTCCTTGAGACATTGAGGCTATGACGGAGCGTAGGGATTCCATCCGGAACCTCCTGACTTTTACGTGTCTGTTGAGCAACTTTAGATCCAGGACGGGTCGATACGATCCGTCCTTTTTTGGGACCACAAACAGATTGGAGTAAAAACCGTGACCTTGTTCCTGAAGAGGGACGGAGGTCACCACTCCTTCCGCCTTTAGAGCGGCCACCGCCTGCAACAGAGCATCGGCTCGGTCTGGTGGTGGAGAAGTTCTGAAGAAACGAGTTGGCGGACGAGAACTGAACTCTATCCTGTACCCGTGAGACAGAATATCCCTCACCCAACGGTCTTTGACGCGTGACAGCCAAATGTCGCCAAAGTGGGAAAGCCTCCCACCGACCGCGGGTGTGGGAATCGGAGACTGCAAGTCAGGAGGACGCCGTCTTGGCAACGGTTCCTCCGGCTGTCCTTTTTGGGCGTGACTGAGACCTCCAAGAATCTGAGCGTCTCTGGTCTTTTTGAGTCTTTTTTGACGAGGCGAACTGGGACCTGCCCGGTCCTCGAAAGGACCGATAACCAGACTGACCCTTCCTCTGTTGGGGTTTGTTTTGTCTGTGTTGCGGTAAGGATGAGTCCTTACCCTTGGAGTGTTTGATGATTTCATCCAAACGCTCTCCAAACAATCGGTCACGAGAAAAAGGCAAATTGGTTAAGCACTTCTTGGAATGAGAGTCTGCTTTCCAATGTCTCAACCACAGGGCCCTACGCAAAACAACGGAGTTGGCTGACGCCACTGCCGTGCGGCTTGTAGCGTCAAGAACAGCATTAATCGCGTACGACGCGAATGCCGCCATTTGCGAGGTCAATGGTGCTACCTGTGGGGCAAATGCACGTGTGACTGAGTCGACACTCGCAAGCCCGGCTGAGATAGCTTGGAGTGCCCATACGGCCGCAAAAGAAGGCGCTAATGACGCCCCAATCGCTTCATAGATGGATTTCAGCCAGAGCTCCATCTGCCTGTCAGTGGCATCTTTAAGTGCCGCTCCATCTTCAACTGCAACCAAGGATCTAGCTGCAAGCCTGGAAATTGGAGGATCCACTTTTGGACACTGGGTCCAACCCTTGACCACCTCAGGGGGAAAAGGGTAGCGTGTATCTTTAAGCCGTTTAGGAAAACGCCTTTCAGGATAAGCGTGGAGTTTCTGGATTGCGTCTCTAAAGTCAGCGTGGTCCAGAAAAGTGCTTAATGTACGCTTAGGGTATCTGAAATGGATTCTCTCGTGCTGCGAAGCTGACTCCTCCACAAGAGGAGCTGGTGGGAAAATATTTAACATCTTATTGATGTTAAATATAAGATCATTAACTATGGCGTCACCATCTGGTGTATCTAGATTGAGAGCGGTCCCAGGATCAGAATCCTGATCAGTTACGTCCGCCTCATCACCCATAGATTCATCTCGCTGGGATCCTGACCATTGAGATGAATGTGAAGGCCCGTCATAGCGAGCCCGCTTAGGCTGCCCGGGGCCATCGTCCGAGTCAGAGTCTTCACCCTGAGGTGTAGATGCCCGTCCCGGAGCTTGGAGCTGAGGGGGACCAGGGGGCAATGATTGCACAGTGTCCGTGGCCTGAAGTACAGGCCTAGCTCGCAATGTGTCAAGAATTTGTGACATAGTGAGAGACATTCTGTCAGCAAAAGCTGCAAACTCAGTTCCTGTCACCTGGACAGCATTCACAGGTGGTACACCCTGGGTCACGTCCAGCAGAGGTCCCGACTGTGCAAGCGCCGCAGGGGCCGAGCACTGCACACAATGGGGGTCCGTGGAGCCTGCTGGTAGAAAAGTCCCACATGCGGTGCAGGAAGCATATAATGTCTGTGCCTTGGCACCCTTGCGTTTTACGGACGACATGCTGCTGGCTCTCTGCAATGTGAGAGAGTCTATAGCCAAAGGGCGACCAGCGCTATGTAATACCAAGTATTTGTAGAAACAAAATACTAAGAATAGTACTGGCACAAGAGGGGGTGAGCCCTGAGGGCTGCTTACCGCCCGCAGAATAGCGGGTAAGAGGCGCAGAATTCCTTGTCTGGGTCTCCCCGGCTCCCCTCTGCAGCTCAGCGTGTCAGCAGGAATGGCTGCCGGCGTCTGTGGAGAGGGGCGGTCCGTGGGAGTTCCCAAACAAAAGTGCGGGAAACAGTGTCCCCTCTGTGCCGATTGTGAGGGCTGGAGTATGTAAAAACGACTCCAGCCCTCGGCGCTGATGCACTGGCCAGCGTCCCGCCCCTCTCCTGACTGGCAGGTCCGGGGGCGGGAACGAACGGAAGCAGGCCGCAAAAGCCGGGGACTCGAGTTATCAGCGCGGCCGCCGTAAAAGCGCGGGCCGCGCTGAAGTCCCCGGCGCACCACAAGTGCCAGCCGCGCCGCAGTCCCAGCGGCCGGCGTGACCGATTTCCAGAAGTGGCCAGCGTCCCGCCCCTCTCCTGACTGGCAGGTCTGGGGGCGGGAACGAACGGAAGCAGGCCGCAAAAGCCGGGGACTCGAGTTATCAGCGCGGCCGCCGTAAAAGCGCGGGCCGCGCTGAAGTCCCCGGCGCACCACAAGTGCCAGCCGCGCCGCAGTCCCAGCGGCCGGCGCGACCGATTCCCAGAAGTGTGCCTGCTTCAGCGAAGCTGAATGAGGCCATGGCACAAGCGCCGTAGCGCTGATGTCCCCCGGCGCACTACAACACCCAGCATGCTGCGGTGTGAGCGCCAAATGCACGGGGACACAGAGTACCTTGAGGAAGCAGGGCCATGTCCCTGATGTACTCCGCTCCATCCAGCATCTTCTCCAGGGGCTGTAGATGGAGCACGGTCTCAGTGCCTGGAGACCAGTAAATCCCACTTCACCCAGAGCCCTGTAAAAAGGGATGGGGAAGGAATCAGCATGTGGGCTCCTGCCGCCGTACCCGCAATGGGTACCTCAACCTTACAAACACCTCCGACATACAGTGGGGTGAGAAGGGAGCATGCTGGGAGCCCTGTATGGGCCCTCTTTTCTTCCATCCGACATAGTCAGCAGCTGCTGCTGACTAAAAACAATGGAGCTATGCGTGCGTGTCTGACCTCCTGCGCACAAAGCTAAAACTGAGGAATCCGTACTCCTACGGGAGGGTGTATAGCCAGAAGGGGAGGGGCCTTACACTTTTAAGTGTAGTTCTTTGTGCGGCCTCCAGAGGCAGTAGCTATACACCCACTGTCTGGGTCTCCCAATTAGGAGCGAAAAAGAAAGGATTTTTTTCAGTGTTTATTTACTTTCACTT